>NC_142090.1:46530705-46680884 GCF_054644295.1 Miniopterus natalensis | reverse complement strand
TCCTCCCTCTCCCTCTACCTCCTGACTGACCCGGTGCTTCCCCATGTGAAGCCCTGTAACATGCATGCCCTTTCTCTTAGGAACTGTGAGTAATAAACTGTCATTTCAATGGCAATTGTCTCCTGATCTGTTGGCCTGCCTATACCTCACATTTTCTATTAATACACTATATTTTAAAACAGTCTTAAACATATAAAAGGAAGCTCTACTACACTCACTTTAAGATAAATGTAAGTAAAGACTATAATGAGATATATTTTCCCCCTATCAAAGTGACAAAGATAAAAAAGTTGCATAGCACACAGTGCTGGTATGAGTAAATAGACACTCATTTATTGCTGGTGGGAACATACATTATTATAGCCTCTCTGGAGAGCACCTTGGCAATAAAAACAAAATATCAAAATGCACAAGCTCATAATATGACAATTCTACTTCTGGGTATATATTCAAAATAGCTGAAAGTAGGATCTCAAAGAAGTATTTGTATACCATGTTTGTAGCAGCAGTATTCACAATAGCCAAGAGGTGAAGGTAACCCAAGTGTAGACTGACAGGTGAATGAATGGATAAACAAGATGTGGTGGGTACATCTAATGGAATGTTATTCAGCCTTAAAAAGGAAGGAAATCCTGTCAAATGCTACAACATGTAGGGACCTTGAAGATGTTTTGCTAAGTAAAATAAGCCAGTTACAAAAAAGACAAATATTGTAAGATTCCACTTATATGACTTATCTACAATGGTTAAATTCATAGAAACAGAAAGTAGAATAGTGGTTGTCAGAGGCTGGGAGGAGGGGAAAATGGGAAGTTGTTTAATGGGGACAGAGTTTCAGTTTTACAAGATGAAAGGTTCTGAATATTGGTTGTACAACAATGTAAATATACTTAATATCACTGAACTGTACACTTACAAAACAGTTAAGGTGGTATATTTTATAATATGTGTATTTTCCTACAATTAAAAAAATTTTAATGAGCAAACTCATTTATCCAGCAATCCCACTATTTGAAATTTGTCCTTTTATTATGATGATTTTCTTTTTATTATGATTATTCCAGTGTGAAATGATGCCTGTATAAGGTTATTGACTCATTGTTGGAATAGCAGAAGATTGAAAATTAACTAAATGTCTTATAATAGGGAATTGGTTCAAGTATGGTCCATTGAAATACTATATACAAGCATTACAATAATATAAAAATTGTATATGTGAAAAAAAAGCAAGTGCGTATATTATACTCCCACTTGCTTGTTTGTTCATTTACTTCTGTACGACTCAATAATAATAATTTCCCTGTGTGCAGGAGGATTGTGGATTGTGGAATGGGATAGGAGGCTGACTTACTTTTTACACTGTACTATTCTGAACTTTTGATTTTTGTACTATGGCATATTTTATGTATTAAAATAGTTAAAAAGAAAAAGAACTAACCCCATAGCTGATAAAACATTATTACCTGGCTCTCTGATACTGTTAATTAGCTTCCTAGTATGGCTTGTATTTCACTACTTGACCACTGAGACCCTGATCTTGCTTGCTTTATGAAACTCTGTAATGACTGCCTTGTTATAGCTGAATTTCCTGGTGTTCACTACTGCTGACTCATAAATTCAGTCACTGGATAGTCAAATCCCCAATCCTACTCTCTTCTGCTTTATTCCCCAAAGAATCTACCCAATAAAGATACCCTCTCCCCACCCACCTATATACAATAGATTTTAATTGAAAAAGGCATTATTTATTTTAATCCTTAAGCTTTCATCATTAGTACCTAATATATTCACATAAGGATGTCTTGGCCAACAACAAACCACATAGAAATGGTGGTGCCATAAGATTAGAATGGAGGTGAAAAACTCCTACCATCTAGTGACTTTGTAGCTGTTGTAAAGTAGAACAATGTATTACTGTTTTGTGTGGGTCTCAGTCTATTGATGGTAATGCTCTGGGCTAGAAATGCCTAGGGGCATTCACCTGGGCCCTGGTGAGCATCCTGCAGACATCTCCCTTTTCTAAACCAGTGTTAGAACTGGACAAAGTCATGGTTCTTAGGATTACAAGATGTCCTTCAGCAATAACCATTAGGAAACTTTGAAAGAAAAAGTGTATTACTTATAGCCCCTGGGGCATACAAGGCATGCCAAAAGCCAGGGGCATGGAGTGAGGTCATGGGGGGAGGGGCAGAGAAAATGAGAGAAAGAGAGAGAGGGAGGGAGGACACATACAGGCTTGGGGGCCTGCTATTATTGGGGTTGGTGAAGGCCTAGGCTCACTTTTTATTGGTGAATTTAAAACATAAGGGTGGGAATTTAAATTGAAAGAAAATTGAGGGAAATAGCTTAAATGGTCAGTTATTTAAATCAACCAAGATCTCTAAAAAAAAGACCCTCAGCAGGGTTGTGGAGGGTTGGGGAGGTGGGGGAGAAGACCTGGCTATTTATCTAGTGTGTGGCTGCAATGTGTTTATTGGAAATTGACTGCTGAAGTGGATGCCTCACTGAAGTGGATGCCTCTGCAATTTAAGTCAGGCCCTTAAATTGAAAAAGAAAAGTCATCTGCAGGGGTCTATGCTACAACTGCTCACGTGTGTGGTGATGCTGGTGTAACAAACCTGTTGTGCTGCCAGTCATGTCATAGTATAGTACATAAAATTACATCAGTAGGCTGAGCCACCTAGGCTTGTGTTAAGTACACTCTATGATGTTCGCACAGTGAGGAAATCCCCTAACAATGCATTTCCCAGAGCTTATCTCAGTCCTTACTTGGTACATGACTGCAGTTCTTAGATTACTAAAGGTAGTACTATGTTTCACAACATGCACATTCTCTACTGAGAGCCACAAGCTTTTAAAAGCCAACCACTTTCCTTCTCAAGTACTTTCTCAAAAGAGAAAACAATACAATTAATTATTTTTCCTAACCCTTATTTTATTTTATTTTTTAAAATATATCTTTATTGATTTCAGAGAGAGGAAAGGAGAGGGAGAGAGATAGATAGAAACATCAATGATGAGAGAGTCATTGATTGGCTGCAGCCGGCAACCCGGGCATGTGCCCTGACTGGGAATCGAACCCTGATTGCCTGGGCCCTCGGTGGACGCTTAACCACTGAGCCACGCCCGGCCGGGCCCTAACCTTATTTTAAAACATCTTATTTAAAGCAACATCCATCCAGTGACTTAAATAAAAACTCAGCAGCATACTTTAGATTATTATTTTTAATATTTAATCAACTTGCTACAATGTCAGCTAAAGAAGCAATGAAAAATAGAGGTAATTAAAACTTTGTTAAAGATATAATTAAAAATAAACACTCCAGCATGCACACACACAAACTAGGTCCTCATTATGTCAGTAAAGGAATTGAAAAAGAGAAAGGAAAATCAAAGAAAATTAACCATACAGACAGGGACAGATGAGCTTCTACGGGTAGGCCTGCAGCCACATTTCCCTCTGGTTTACTAGCCCAGAGTCTGGCATGTGACTGATGCTCAACATAAAGATTATCAGAATGAGTAAAGAAAGGTAATCCCCAGGCAGGAGGCAGAGGAACTGTCAATTCTTCTCTGTTCCTGATATGAACACTTTTCTGACTCCTACTTGCTACTGATCATAGTCTGTTCAGATAACAGAGTTTTCCTGACAATACCTCAGATTCCTGGCCAGAATCAATCTTCATGTTTTTTGTGGGTTTTTTTTTTCTTTTTCATTTTAAGTGTGACAATGTAAGAATACCCTAACATGGGACCCTGCTTTTCTCTTATCCTGAATACTTTTGCAGTGTACACTTTTACTGATTGAATTTAGGGGTGTTAATCTACTTTGCAAAGTGGGATATGGCTTGTATTCCTGTAATTCTAATGTACATGTTTAATCTTGGTACATAGATATGAGCCATGGCAATACTTCAAATGTTTAAGTGCATTCCTGGCATGTCCCAGGGTTTTCTTCCATACTGGAAATATTTTTATATTTCCACCTGTCAGAGTTAAAAAATGAAACAAAACAAAAAAACCTTTATTAGAAAATGGAACCTATTTGTATTGTTTAATAAGTTATTAGTCTGTTTAAAGTTTCTTGACAGTCAAACAGTTCTTGCAAGTCTGCTTGGATGTGTGAAGGAAAAGCAAAAACATGCCAACATTAGCAAGACTTGTAGAAAGATTTTAAAAAGAAATTTAGTAGTTTATTTTAGTCCCCTAGGTACAGTTATTAGTGAGGTGTGATAACTAAGGAAGGTCAGAGAGACTAAGGAGAAATACTTAAATAGAGCATTAAATATTTATCATTATTTTTTACTTTTAATATACAGTTTACTTAAAAAGTCAATTCATAAAATTCGAAAATAGCAGTGTTTAGATGTGTGAATGTCAAGTGAAGACTGTCAGATGAAATGTGTGTTAACATAAAAGACAGGAGACTGAGTTCCACCCCTGGTTCTGCATCTGCCCAGATGGAAAACCCAAGGTAAACATCAATCTTTCAGAAGTCATAAGATGAAAATAATCTCAAACCTCTATTCCTTATGGAATCATTGTGAAAATTAAATTACATACTTGAAACTACATTTACTGAAAGCTCGTTAAGAATGGGGATCTTATATTTTCACCTTTGTTACCAGTTACTTGATTAATTAATTCATGTATGAAAGAAATAGGAAAGTTTTTAATTATTTGAAAAACATTTTAAATTTCATTATGTATTATCTCAAGAAACTCATCAATAACTCTATAGAAGGTTCAACCTAGAAAATACAGGAAGCTTTAATAGCATCAGAAAAATCAATATTTTTAGTAATTAACCTAAAATTTTTATTAAAAATTCCAAAATGTATTTAATCTGTTACCAGCCTTAAAAGAACAAAATGAATACAAATAAGAAAGTATCTTTTGAACATGTGAAGATCCCAGTAAAAGAGATAATTTTATTTCATCTTTTTGTTGTTAATCCTCACCAGAGGATATTTTTTCCATTGATTTTTAGAGATAGTGGAAGGGTGGGAGGGAAGGGGGGAGAGAGAGAGACATCAGTTAGTTTCCTCCCACACGCACCCTGACCGGGGCTGGGATAGAACCTGCAATCCAGGTACTTGCCCTTGACCAGGAATCAAACCTGTGACCCTTCAGTTCATGGGCCAGCACTCTAACCAATGAGCCACATCGGCCAGGGCAAAAGAGATAATTTTAAAAGTAGGGAATTAGTAAAGGATGGTAGCATCTTTTTATGAATACACAGTGGTAGACTGTGCTGTTAAATATACATAAGAAACAACATGCAATCTTTTCAGAAAGCAATATGAACACAATCAAGAACCTGTTATGACAATATCTCCAGCCCAGGGACTTCCCTGGTAAACCTGAGATCCACATATTGGACATTTCCCTCAGACCTGCTGCTTCCTCTGAATTCTCTGTCATAGTACCATACTTCAGCCACTTTCAGAAATCAGAAATCCAAGCTTCAGTTTAGACTCATCTCCCCCCCCACCACTCACTCACACACTAAGTCGAGCACTTCCGTGGTCTCTCCGCTATGCATATTCTACCCTTTTTCCCATTGCCAGCCCTTGGTTCAGTCTCTCTTTATATCTTATCTCCATCACTGAATAGCATTCTAATTGGTGGTATGGCAGGAATGAAAAGGAAACAAATTTACAGTGCCTCAGAGAGAACCAACTGACTGAGTGCAGGTGGAGAACTGGGCTTGGGGGGAGAATACTGAGTTCAGTTCCGAGCATGTTGAGTAGCTTGGGGCCATCCCGGGGAAGATGCTCCTGTGCATGTCTGGGTGCGGGCAAAGCTTAAGGATAAGAAGTGGGTTCACAGTGGAGGTCATGGATATGGATGAGCTATCCCCCCTCATGTCTGACTGCCTCCAAAAAGCTTTTTCCTAATCATCTCATCTTACAGTGAACAGATAAATTCAAGAGATATCTAAAAGAGATTTAACTCTCAAACTGACAAAGAGAACACAGGAGGAGAATTAAGATTGAGAGAAGAATGATGAATTCAGTTCTGAACATGTTGGTCACAGCCATATGTAAAAATTCATCAAGTTGTACACTGGATATTTGTGAGCTTTACTGTGTATACATTATATCATAAAATTTTTAAAAAATAAAAATAAAATAGAGCAGGATCCAATTTCCACTGGGACAAGAAAAGCCTGTGGAGTGCTAGGCCTCACAGTTAGGCAGCAATAGCAGAGTTGGGGAGCAGGTGTCCAGCACTGAGCCACACAATCCATTGATGGGAATTATGTAGCTTAGTTCCCAAGCATTACTTTGAATCTTCACCCCAAAGTATGAATTAACACAGTAGTTCTGCCCTGTTAGGTCTTTATTGATTATTTTTTTAGAAAGAGGGAGAGAGAAACATCGATCAGTTGCCTCCTGCAGGCACCCCGACAGGTGATCAAACCTGCAGCCTAGATATGTCCTCTGACCAGGACTCGAACTCACAGCCTTTTGATGTATGGGACAATTCCCAGTCAACTGAGCCACCCACCAGGGCTGCCCTGTTAGGTCTTGCTGCTTAATGTGATCATAAAGTCAGTGAAGAATTCTAAATTTTCTACAAGAAATATTTTATGATGAGATAATATTCAATACATATTTGTTAATGACCTTAGTACCAAGTGACAGGTATAACCTACAAATGCTGTAATAGTTGAGAGGTTGGAGAAACCACTGTGAGCTGACTGCTCAGGCAGTTTCTCAGAGGACTTGAAAATTGAGCCAGACTCTAAAAGGTTAGGACAGATATAGGGTTTGCAAAGTGTGGCCTATACAAGTATTTTATTTGATCTTTTAGTTTGAATGGCACAGTTTTCCAAGAGGTACTGAGGCTGGAGGATTTGTGGATATCCATGACCTTGCATTATGCTTTGTGAATATGCGCCAGTTTCCCAGGCATCTGAATATGAAAGACTTGCTAAGGGAGCAACATAAACAGAAGATCATGGGGTCTAAGTGAATTATTAGTTGCAAAAAGAGTTAGGGCACAAATTGCAGAGTGCCATGAATGTCATACTGAACACATCCTATATGCAATATTAGATGAGAGCATGACATCCATGTTTTGCAGCTCAGTAGTGCTGAGCCAGTTGTGCGACTAACATTAATAACAATAAATGCCACAAGCAGCTTCTGGTTCTTACAATGTGGTATCAAACATCTGGGTGTTTGAAAGTGGATTTTGACTGTTTTCTTTCAGTTGCTATCTGAACTCTTGCTATTCTGCAGATACAGCTTCTATTTATACAACTTAAGGGGGATAGCTTGAACAAAGGTTAAATTTCTTGTAAGTTTCATAAATCTTAGAGGAATGTTGAAAAAATTAAAAAATAAAGTTAGAGATGCCAATGGGAGTAACCTCAGTGGTATTTACTGTGGAAATAAAGTTGTTTGAGGCCATTAATTCATTCTGTAATAATTCATTCTGTAAGAGTTTGCTGGCTTGAGGAACAGTTCACATGCAGTAAAATTACTGATGTACTTATTGGTGTTATTTTACTCAGCAATTTTATACTATTCAAACGGGTAGGTAAGACAGTTCTTTGATGCTATAATCTAAGGTATCCACTTCGTCAAAGATTGGTCATATCTGAAAGCACAGCTCTCAAGCATAGCATGGTAACAGCTGCATTCATGGCCAGTTAATATCTTTTTTTAATCCTCCGTAATGGGCATTTCGTAAATGTCCATCTCGTTTTAGAAACAAATCAGACAATGAGAATATGTATCATATTCCTCGTTTTGCTCCTCTGCAGAAGGAAATAGCAGGTTTCAGTGCCTGTTACAATAACTACATTTAGTTAAGTAAATGTGTATTCTCTCTAGCATTATATGACAAGGTCTTTTGCCTTCTTTTTATGGAAGTGAATGTAGTATATCAATAATGAAATAAATCTCTTTTACTTCATTTACCAACCTATGGAATGTACTTAACTGACTCCATATATGCAAATATTTATTATCAGAACCTGCACTGACAAACTCTTGGAAGAAAAGGTAGCACTATTTTATTTTAAAATGTTTTAAGCTATACATATTGCCTACAGGTTATATGTAATATATTATTTTAATGATATTGGCTTCATCTAAATTTTTAGGTAGATGATTCAGGTCTTACTATAGTAATATATAAAAAGAAATAAATATACCTCGTGCAGATAAATGAAAGCTGGAGTTGTAGGTAAATCGACAAGCCGCTCATCTTGGATGTTGATTGTGGGCGGTGCTATGGCATGAATGGGATCTTCTTGATCCTTCTCATGTTTTTCTGCTTCCTCTTCTGGCTCTGTGTCTGTGGTACTCTCTTCCATTTTTCACAATTCTAAAATAAAATCATTCCATGTTCAGCTACTTAGGGATGTCTTCACTTATGAAGTAAAATTAATGGGAAATAATAAAAGAAAGCAAAACAACGGTTTAAGCTATTCTCTAATGGAACTACCTAGGTGAGGAAAGTTAGCTATTATAATTGTTATAAAACTCTGCTTTGTTATAAAGATACTCTTCATTGTTACACTTAAGTCAATAATGCTAATTTTAAAAAGTAGATTATTGTTCCATTAACTGGAAAAAAATACATATAATTAGAATGTAAGCTCCATGAGGGCAGAAACCTAATTTTGTTTACTGAGCATTGTAGTAGGTACTCAATTACTATTCACTGATTGGGCAAGTAAATAAAACTTCATCCTTAAAATGCCACACAAAGTTTATTCAGTTTATTTTTGGAAAATAAAACCAACACCCCGGGGTGCTCCATTCTGCCTGAGACATGCATCTGCACACCAGGCCACCAGGCTAAGTGCTCAACACCCACAACTGCCTGCTATGGCCACAGCTTGGGCCTATGCTTGTGTGCACTGCGACCTGGCCTATCTCTTCTGCTCATGTGTATGCTCAATTGCCCTATCAGGTTTCACTTACAAACCATAAAATAAAAAATAAAATTACTAAAATATCAAGATGGTGACACCAGGGCATTAAACTAAATGCAAGACCCTTTTGAGAGCAGGTCCATATGTGATTGCACAGGTCACACACCTATGAAGCCAGCCCTGTGTATTGGCCTTTGATTTGCTCATGTATTCAAGTAGACCCAGAGCAGTTTCTAAAAGGGCCCCTGTCTTGGCCTGCGAGGTTTTTATTGGCCCACTTTGGTGGCATTGGGATGGCTGCCCTTCCAAGAGAGAGCTGAAGAGAATGCCAATGTAATCATTAGCTCTTTCATCTCTGAAACATATGACTTTACATGCAACAGAACAGTATATGTGCACCCTTCTCTTGCCAAAGAGGATAACTCCAACTGTCATAATTTTTTCTTTTTTTTATTAATCCTCACCTGAGGATATTTTTTCCATTGCAACCCAGGTATGTGCCCTTGACTGGGAATAGAACCTGAGACCCTTCAGTGAGCAGGTCAAGGTTCTAACCACAGAGCCACACCAGCCAGGGCAATTTTTCTTTTTTAAAAATTAAGTTTATTGGGCTGACATTGGTTAATAACATTATATAACTTTCAAGTGTACAATACTATAATATAGCATAAGTATATTGCATTGAATGCCCACCATACAAAGTCTAATCTCCATCTGTCACCATATATTAAACCAACTGTCATAATTTTAAGGTCTGGATCTTCTGCTGAACAAATATCATCTCTCATGTCTATCTTATCATATAAGCTGCTCCTTGATGATAGGGATCCCTGTTCTTTTACTATGGAAAGCATATCTATAATATGAATCTAGAAGGCCAGGGAGGCTCTGTTTCCTGAATTTATTAGTCAAGTGGCCACAGGCATGTCATTTATTCATTAAGTCTCTTTCTTCCTCTCTAAAATGGGAGTAACAGTACCTAATTTTTCTGCTTCAAAAAGAACATATCCCAGCAAGCCCGGCCGGGCGTTGCTCAGCAGTTGAGCATCGACCTAGGATCCAGGTGATCAGGGTTCGATTCCCAGTGCGGGCATATGCCCGGGTTGCAGGCTCGACCCCCAGTTGGGGGCATGCAGGAGGCAGCCGATCAACGACTCTCTCATCATTGATGTTTCTATCTCTCTCCCTATCATTTCCTCTCTCTGAAATCAATAAAGATATATTTAAAAAAAAAATATATATATATATATATATATATATCCCAGCGATTTTCAACCTTTTTCAGTTCATAGCACACATAAACTAATTACTAAAATTCCATAGCACACCAAAAAATATACTTTTTGCCGATCTAACAACAACAAAAAAAGGTAATTCTGATTCATTCACACCGATGGCTATTGTTGTTTTGGCTGTTGTTTTTAAATTTGACAATCTAAGGGAAAAGAGGTCAGTGCCCCTGACTAAATAGTCAGATAGTGCATGTTTTAAAAATTCTGAGGCACATCAGTTGAAAATCGCTGATATATGCAGATTAAATGTGATAATGCCTCTGGACTGCTAGCTTCTACTCTCTATTTCTAATTTTCTTCCATAGCTATAAATTACACATGCATTTGTTTTCCTCCTCCCACTACAAAAATACATCTTAGGTGGTAGCATGTACTTCTATCAGGAGGCACTAAATGTCAGGTTGTCTTAATATGATATTAATAGATATTGATATTGTTTGGACTTTCCCTCCTTTAATACACATATATGTTGTCAATGCCATAAAGTAGTTTTTAAAAGAAATTATTATTATTAATTTAAAATATATCTTTATTGATTTCAGAGAGAGGAAGGGAGAGGGATAGAGAGAGATGGAAACATCAATGATGAGTCATTGATTGGCTGCCTCCTGCATGCCCCCAACTGGGGATTCAGCCTGCAACCTGGGCATGTGCCCTGACAGAGAATTGAACTGCGATCTCCTGGATCATGGGTCGATGCTCAACCACTGAGCCACGCCCAGCGGGGCAAAACAACCTATTATTATTAAGGCATCACAACACTTTACATTTGGTAAATAATCAGTTTATTGTTTAAATCTTCAGGGAGAGGAAAATGGTTTGATTATATATCTAGATTTGTTTGTGTTTAATATGCTAAAATTTGTATGTTAAATCATTTTATGGATGTCAAATGTTAATGACTATCCCAGAAAAATATTTCCTTCAGAATGTTAGACCATACCTGTTATTTTTAGCTTTTTCTTTAAGAAAAGAAAGATATAAACAAAAGCTGCAGAATAGCACAATGAATCCTTAAGTACTCATCAACCATCTTCAACAAATATCGATCCATAAGCAATTTTATTTTATTTAAACCCTTCTTCTCCTCTCCACTCTCATTATTTTGAAGCAAAACCTAGGTATACAGACATAATAATAGACCCTGAAGCACTCTATAATAATATACAAAAATAGTTATCATTCTATTATACAACTGCATTGCACTCCTTTGTATAGATGCACCATAAGTTATTCAAACAACCCCCAATTTATAAACATATGGAATATTCCCAGTTATCTGCTATTACAGCTTTGCGAAGTATAGTACATCTATTTATTTAAAAATATTTTTAGAAGACTTTTGGAATCTTGGTAATCAAGATGGTATTAACTTTGAAAACTTAAGTTAAGGCAACCTTCTTAAAGCACTACACCTTTAAATATGACACAACTTACCTAGGCAAAGAAGTCAGGTATTATTTATGTTGAGTTTATACAAATCCTCATTCTGCTGAAGTTTTCATTTTCTATTATCTTGAAAACATTCTAAATATTTTAAAGCAGGTTAAACTTTTATTTTTCAAAGGGAAGCAACTAAAAGACACTATGACAGAGTTCTTATGGACATTATCAGACAAACTTTAACCCTTAGAAAAGAAAGGGAGAGTGAATAGCAAGGTAAGAAAATACAATAGAGACAAATATATAAGTATCATGTGGATTAAAACCTAAAACACTAACTAATCTAATTAAATAATAGGATGGAAAGGGCTTAAATAGATACCAAAGTTTAATAGATAAAACAAATATTCAAGGTTTCATTAATATAAGATTGTAAAGCCTATTGTATTAATATTTCCATGCTGCAGGCAATATGATTAACAGCTGTAAATGAAACAATGGAATAAAATGTATTCTCAGTTCTACAGTGATATAAACAAGAGAATATTTATAAAACATCTTAAATTTGTGTGGGAAGAACTACATAGCTATCAAGTATACTAATTCTAGAAATATCTCCATAGTAAGTCAATTAAACAACTACTAATTGAATTTTATAAAAACCAAGAGTTTACAAAGATGCATGCGATTTACAATATAAAGAAAAACAAGGCAGGGAAATAACTAGCTCTGTATCAGACAAGGTAATGTAAAATAAGCCTAAATAAAAAGCAACATTCTCAGGAAGGTAGACAAGGCTTAAAAAGCATCGCGTAGCCTGGAATTTAGATTTTAATCTACATGTATTGGAAGTGATCACTTTTTTTTTTTTGTATAAAGAGTTATCTGAGTTTGTAAAGATACTGGTGACAGTGAGAAGACTGGTTTGGAAAGGATGTGAATTTGGAGGCAAGGAGTCAATTTAGAGGCTATGCACCAGCCACTGTGCTGTGGGTAGGAGATTCGGTGGTGAGCAAAACCAGACAAGGTCCCTGACCTCAAGGAGGCTCACAGACTGGTGGGCAAGACAGAAATTAATTAAAGAATCACAAAGATATGTGTAAATATATATATATGTGTGTGTGTGTGTGTATACATATATATATATATATATACATATATATTCACCAAAATAGGTGCTATAAAAGCCTAGACCAGAGAAGTAGGGTTGCTGTGTACTGCACAATGCCTGTGGGTACCATTCGCACAGCAAGTTCTGCAGTGAAGCTGCCCTCATAGGAAGGTTAGGTGATGAAAGCCAGAGCAAAGGCAAAGGCAGAATTGTCTGTGCTATAGGAGTCCAAAGAAGAGAGGACATGGTTTTATGAGGCTTTCAAAAAGGAAGAGTATGTGTACTGAGCTTTGACACAGAAAAGCAAAAGGCCAGTGAAGGAGAAAGGAAGGTAAAGTTTTAGTCCTATTACAGAAGAATATTGAACCCTCTATTATTTAAAAGATACTGTAAAGCCCAAATAGGAAGCTTCACAAAGAAATATTAAGCAATGAACATTGCAGGGTATGCCTTGTATTGTAAAACACACCACTACTTCCTCTTTTCTAAATCTAAAGAAGAGATCCATTGTTTTGTCTTCATTTTGAACTCAATGAAATTTTTCTTGACAGTTACAAGGAGCATGTACAAAAACCAAATACCCATGCACTAGTGCATGGGGCAGGATACACAAACGATGTGGCCTTTTGAAGGTAAAATGGCAATGCTTGCTCTAAGAAAGATATAGCAGGAAACCACTCTGTCTTTCGATATTACTTGTCACTAAACAAGCACAAGTTTTGCTCATTTTAGAAAAGCAGGGTATAATGTAAAGTCAAACATGGTATTTCTCTCCTAGTCTCACACAGGACCTGAGCATTGTTTCTCATCATTTAGCTCTTCTAACTGGCCTGGAAATGTGATCACATGCTCCTTTCCCCAGCCGCCCCTTGCTATAGGTTAGTTATGTGACCATTTCTATGTAACTCAGAGCCAGACCTCTCGGAAGAAGGGAGAAGTCTGGGACACCAAATTTTTGTTGCTGTTTCAGTTCCCTATATTTATTTTAAAAAATAGATATGTTGCCCTGGCTGGGTGGTTCAGTTGGTTGGAGCATCGTCCCATACAACAAAAATGTTGTAAGTTATATCCCTGGTCAGGGCACGTACTTGGTTGTAGATTTGATCCCTAGTTGGGGCATGTGGGTGGCAACTGATCAATGTTTCTCACATCAATGTTTCTCTCTCGCCCCCTTTCTCTCTCTTTGAAATCAATAAAAACATATCCTTGGGTGACAAAACAAAATAAAACATAGATATGTCAAAACAGGGCAACAAACGTTGTGTTATATTTAAATTTGTGTGACAAGTTCCTGTCAATTCTGTCACTGTATGTCTGTGATTGTATGTATATTCTCTTTTGGAAATAATGTTAAAAATCTACATTAAAGGCCTTTTCTAAAAGGCCTCGGGTCCACGATATGAGAGGCTTACAATATTGGGCAGCCAATTTGACATGCAGCATACAGTCACCTTGATCCACTTAATCTGACAACAACAAAATCATCAGATGCTACCAACCTGGCAGTTCTAAATGCAACCTATACAGTTATTGCACTTATTCCGGTCTAGATTTTTTTATTCTACACCCTATTATGTAATACCCATTATTCCTATATAAAGACAAGATTAGACTTGAAACTTTTTTTAAAGATATAAGTACAGTTTCAGGTCATGTTTTAAAAAAGAGGGGGTAGAGACTTCTGGTCAAGATGACAGAGCAGGTAAATGTTGTGCTCACCTCCTCCCACAACCACTTCAAAATTACAACTAAAGTATGGAACAACCATCCTAAAGAACCACCTGACAGTAGTGGAACAAAAACTCCTATAACTAAGGACATAAGAAGCCACATTGAGACTGGTAGAAGGGCTGGAGAAATGGAAGTAGATGGTCCCACAGCTATGTATAGCAGTTGAAATTAGGGAGGGATATCTCAAATGTGGAGGTCCCCTAGAGGAGTGAGGGGTTCCAACCCCACATGAGGCTCCCCAGTCTGGATCACCAATATCGAGGAGTCCCCACAATATCTGGCTGTGACCATCCATGGGGATTCTGTCTGGGTGAGACAGAGGGCTGCTGGAGACCCAGGCATCCTCTTAAAGGGTTCACACACAGACTCATTCACTCACAAATACTTCCACTAAGCTCCAGCAAAGGAACAGCAGAAACATATGGAAAGGAACTGAATTATCTGGCTTCAAGGTAAGAACTGGAAGAATTAAAGTGCTTGCAGGTGCCACTGTTCTTTTCTTGAGCTTTCCCCCGACACAGCCAGCAGCCACAGGTGGGCACCCAGTCTGAGTTTCCATTAGCCAGGCTAACATAGCTCTTGCCCCACCCTGGTGATTCTCTGAGACCCCACATGGCCTGAACCTCTTTCAGAGGCTAATGCACACAAGCTGCCTGCCTGGTCCCACAGTGCAGACTTTTCTAAAATCCCTCAAAAGTCCACAAACCCCAAATAAGCAGTGGCTGGCCTCAGCATGCCCTGCACCTCTTGCTAAGCAGCCTAAGCCTGGCTCTAGTTCACAGTCAGCCTTGGTTCAAAGTATAACCACTCCCAGATGTCTCCAAGCTGAGCATGAGCAGCTACCAACTAAAGATCACTTTCTAGCTCCTACCAGGTGGCCCCAGGCCAGACATGGGCAGTGGCTCACCTTGGCCTGCACTAGAGCCCTTCCCAAGCAACCCCAGAACCAATGCGCCTGGTAGATAGCTTCAAATCACACCAGAGCACCACCTAATTAGGACCACAAATGACACACCCAACTCAGGAGGCACTGGAGCCCCACTAAAGCAAATCCTGCTCCAATGAAGTCAGCCCCCACACAATAGCTTGTCCTCTGTAGTCATGGACAGTCCTCACATCAGTCAGCCTGAGGGTCAATCTCACCTACTGACGTGCCAACAGCAATCTGTAGGAGAGTACACACAACCCGCACAAGGGATACCCCTGGAGCATCTGGCTCAAGTGAGCAGGGAGATTAAGCCACTGGGCCCCACAGAACACTTACTACATAAGGCCACTCTGACAAGGCTGGGAGTAGCACACAGGGAGGCAGCCAAAATGAGAAAAAAAAGAAACATGTCCCAAATGAAAGAGCAGGACAAAACTCCAAAAAACAAGGACTGAACAGAATGAAGGAAAACGATCTACCAGATGCAGAGTTCAAAACACTGGTTATAATGATGCTCCATGAACTTGAGCGAAGCACAGATGACATCAGTGAGAACCTCAACAAAGAGAGAGGAAATGTAAAAAAGGAGATAGAAACCATAGAAAAGAGCCAGTCACAAGTGAAGAATACAGTAATTGAAATGAAGAATACATTAGATGGACTCAATAGCTGATGAGATGACGCAGAGGATCAAATAGGCAGTTTGGTAGACAAGATAACAGAAAACACTCAATTGAAACAGGAAAAAGAAAAAAGAATCCACAAGAATGAAAATAGTTTAAGTGACCTCTGGAACAACATCAAGCATAATGACATTTGCATTATAGGGGTAACAGAAAGAGAAGAAAGCAAGGGATTGAGGTCTATTTGAAAAAATAATAACTGAATACTTACCTAACCTGGTGAAGGAAATAAACAGATAAGTCCAGGAAGCTCAGAGAGTCTCAAACAAGATGAACCCAAAGAGACCCACACCAAGACACATGATAAGTAAAATACCAACTGTTAAAGATGAAAAGAATTTTATAAGCAGCATGAAAAAAGCAATTACTTACAAGGGAGCTCGCATAAGACTGATTTCTCAATAGAAACTTTGCAGGCCAGAAGGGACTGGCACAAAATATTCAAAGTGATGAAAAGCAAGGATCTATATAACCAAGATTACTCTACCCAGCAAGGGTTTCATTTAAAATTGAAGGAGAGCCTGGCCGGGCGTGGCTCAGCGGTTGAGCATCGACCTAGGATCCAGGCGATAGGAGTTCGATTCCTGGTCAGGGCACATGCCCGGGTTGTGGGCTCGATCAATGACTATCTCATCATTGATGTTTCTGTTTCTCTCTCCCTCTTCTTTCCTCTCTCTAAAATCAATAAAGATATATTTAAGAACTTAAAAAAATAAAAAAATAAAATAAAATTGAAGGAGAGATAAAGAGTTTCCCAGACAAGAAAAAGCTAAAGGAGTCCATCGCCACCAAACCAGTATTACAAGAAATGTTAAAGGGTCTTCTTTAAGAAGAAGAAGGAAAAAAATAAAAATTATGAATAAGAAAATATTGCAAAGAAAATAACTCTTGCAGACAAATGCAAACATAATAAAAGCAGTGAGCAAATCAACCGACACTAAAACTATTACAAAGGTTAAAAGGCAAAAGTAGGAAGATCATGTGTAATTACAACAGTGAATTAGGGATATCACACACACACAAGTAAAAAATAACAACAAAGACATAAATGTGGTGGGGGGTGCATAAAAATGGTAATGATTGCAGAATGTGTTTGAACTTAAGTGACCCTTATATGAAGCACGTGGTAACCATAAACCAAAAATCTACGAGATATACAAAAAAATGAAGAGAAAGGAATCTAAGCACAGTGCTACAGAAAGTCATCAACATATAAGAGAGCAAGAGAATAAAAAAAGGATGGAGAAGAACTATATAAACCATCAGAAAACAATTAATAAAATGGCAATAACTATTTCCTATCAATAATTACTATGAATGTAAGTGGATTAAATGTTCCAAACAAAATATAAATGAATGGAAAAAGTAGTGGTACATATACAATGGAAAAATACTGAGCCATAAAAAAGAATAAAGTCTTAGCATTTGTGACATGATGGACCAAGAGGATATTGAGCTAAGTGAAGTAGTTTGGACAGAGAAATACAAATACCATGTGATTTCACTTATATGTGGAATCCAAAAAACAAATGAACAAACAAGACAGGACCAAACTCACAGATAGAGAGAACAAACTGATGGTTGACAAATGGGAAGAGGGGGCTGGGGTGAAAAAGGTGAAGGGATTAAGAAGTACAAATTAGCAGTTACAAAATAGTCATGGAAATGTAAAGTACAGATTAGAGAATATAGCCAATAATATTTTAATAACTATACATGGCATCAAGTGGGTGCAAGACTTAGAGGAAGGATCACTTTGTAAGTTACATAAATGTCTAATCACTATGCTATACAACTAAAACTAATATAATATTGAATGTCAACTGTAATTGAAAAATAAGTATTAAAAAAAATAGAAGTGGGTAGAAAAGCTTTGTTATTCAAAGACTCAACAAACCACAACTTCCTTCTGTTTAAAAGAAAAAAGAAATAAAAACCCCTCTCAAAAAAGAATCCCTCAAAAAAAAAAAAAACCAAAAAAACCCATTCTGGCACAGAAAAAAATAAAACCAGTGCAGTAAGTATGTGCAAATAAATTTGCCTCATAATTGAAGTGTTAAAGTAATAATGTGGTTTGGGCTACCTTTAATTAAAAACAAACATACACATGAAAGAAAATAAAATTCTCATGAGGAGGCTCCAAGTGCATATCTAGCTTTAAAGTAAGTGTTCACAGTATTAGACAGTTAAATCTTAAGTCGTATAGTGTCCAATGATCATGAAGAACCTAAGACTCTGTTACAGAATAGGCTACCTGTCTGGGATGGAAGGATGCTGGAAGAGTTAGGCCTCCTCCTAACTCATTTCTCTCTCCCTTTTTATCCCTTTGCCTACTCTCACACCACCCCAAACACAGACCTTCTTCTATTTTTCCCCCTTTCTGCTCAGAAACCTACACAGCCCAGAGGAGCTCTATATTTTTCATTTTTGAGTGAGTATAATATATAGGGTCATGATGGGAAACACTGTCCACATGAAAGAACTATCATAGAAACAGACATGATTTTTGTCTCTAACATATCCTCCCGATCACCGTCATTAGCATGCACACTCCTGCCTAGTGGTCACTCACCTGTGCACCTGATAATAACAACATTGATAAAACTCTTCACAATTTAAACAAAGCTTTCCCTCATATTATTTCACTTAATCCTTACAACAACCATGTTTCATAAGAATTAATTATGTCAATTTTATAGATAAGAAAATTGAAGTTCGGAGAAAAGAAATGATGTGCCCAAGATCTCACAACTATACAGGGCAGTATTTATTCAAACTCACACCCACTGGCTCCAAATCTCTTACCATTTTCTATTACACTGTACAGGACTCTCACCAAGGCTATAGCAAAGCCCTTTCCTTGTGATCTCCAGTAGTGGAAAGCAGAATCAAGAATACAGGCAGGCTGATGGAATTCAATTTGCCATCGCAAAGGTATAAAACTAGGGCCCCTTTAGCAAAGAGCAGGTTAACACTGTGTAAATTAATTAAAGACAAATTAATTCTTGTAGAGCAGTGATTAGGCAGTGCATGAGGTGGTTAGACTGAGTTGTGCAAAACAATGGGCTACAGAACTTGTTGCTATAGTTTCAAACCAAAGGAAAGCCTTCACGTATACAAAGCGTGGCAAGAAACACTGGTCTCATATCTGCAATAATTTTGTCATTCTGCAAGTCCATTCAGGTTTCAGAAATTCAAAGGGTGCCTGAGAAGCCCTATCAGTTCCCTTAATAGTTTCCAAATAATTCAGTAGTGAGCAGAAACTGAGTTCCAAATCCTGTGGGAGGTTTGGAATGCCCAAGTAGCTCTAAAGCTGACAATCTTCCAGAGGGGCTATAAAGCAGAGTACATGTTTGCATGTAATCTAGAACCCTCACATTGCAGGCCATTCTGCAGTACTGCTATGAGAATGTATATGTTTTTCAAATTCTACTGTCTTTCCTTGAATTTAAAAAAATGATACTAGAAAGCATATTTATAAAATTAGCATAATAGTCTATGTATCCTATCTAATTAGGCCATTGCCTTGCAAACCTGCTCTTTCATACCCTTTTCCTCTTCTCCATGCCTTAGTAAAATCTGTGGGTCTAGATGTGTTTGCTTCTTTAGCAAAGAACTTCATGAAATGATCTGCAACAGCCCAGGTTCTTTCTTTCCCTCTCTCTCCTTCCCTCTCCTCCTCCTCTTACTTCTCCTTCTCCCCATATTATTTCATCTAAAAGGATGATTAGAGGTTTTAACTTAGTCTACTAGGATGACAGCATGGGGTAAAGGAAATGACAACTTTTAAGTTCATCAATTTAGGCCTGAATTTCATTACTCTCTTCCTGTGTGACCTTGATTGAGCAAGATATTCAACCTCTAAGTGGATGTTTCCTTAAATGCAAGATGATTTAAAAGTTGTGAAGGTTAAATGGGACAATGCATGTGAAGTCTCAGCCCAGAGCCCAGCTTGTAGTTCCTCAATAAATATTAGCTGCCTTGCACCACTGCCTGGTCCTCTTGCTTTCATGTATAATATGCCTTAAATTATTTTGATAGGGAACAAAGAAATAGAGGTCAGCTTGGGAATCCATATGCTGGAAAAGGTGATCTGAGTCCCAGAGTACTCCTTAGGATTTGGTGTGAGGCTCCTGGTAAACCTAATCTTCAAATCTCACTGGGAGATGTTTAAATCTAGGATAAGAAAGACTGCTTAGGACACTGGCTGCTAGAGAGAGAGAGAGGAAGCAACACATTATTTTTTAGAAGTCCTTAAAAGAATATGTGTCAAATCCAAATATGGGCAGAGCCAGCTTTAGACAATTAAGTAAAACAGGCAAAGTTCCCTCTTATGTCTAGAAATTTCATAGTCTTCTCTTCTCGTTGCACAAGTATTACCTATTCTCTGGTCCTGGGCAGCTTCCCTTACTCAATTTATTTCCTTCCTCTAAAGCCAAAGGTTCTTACATTACTTATGTTACAAGAATATTTACCAAGCCAATCTTCCTATTTTACATTGGAAGAGGAAATCAAAAATAAAAATAAACAAAAAAACCTTTCTCTGATCTGGGGAGCAAAGAGAGTTGGTGATAAAACAAGTTGGCATTGGGTTCCTAGGTACCCTGTACACCCAGGACCAGGCTCAGAAAATGAAATAGTGGAACATGGATACATAAGAACATCAGAGGGATAATGTGCCTCTGATCCTAACTGGGACTTGGGGGAAGTGGCAAAGTTCCAGAGCCATCATCAACCATGATATAGCAGAAAGGACTATTTAGGCAGAAAGGGCCCAAGAGAGTTCACAGAGTGGCATGGGAGAGATTTAGAGGCTGGCTGGGAGTACTACATCCCAAGAACCCTTGACATTGTGATAAAAAGACACTGCTTCATAAAGTTTTGTAGACCATACAACTGAGAATGAGATGGGGGTCAGGATTCTCAGAAGATGCCAGCATGGAGAGCCATGTGTGAAACCAGGTGGTCAGCGTGGTCAGATACCAGGCAGCCATTCTGAAGCCCTAATGATACCTAATAACCTGGAACTTGGGTCTCGGGCCCACGAGAAGGCAAGGAAAAGGGAAACATTAATTAAGTTTTATTTTTCAAAAAGTAGCTTTAGTTGGATTCTAGGTTAGGGCACGTGCCTGGGCTGTGGGCTCTATCCCCAGTAGGGGGTGTGCGGGGGGCAGCCAATCAATGTTTCTCTCAGTAGTATTCCTCTCTCTCTCCCTCCCTTCCCCTCTCTCTAAAATCAATAAAAACATAAAAAAGCATTCTGCCTAATACACATTATATAATCTCACTTATATTTAATCCCTATAAATGCATGTGTATGTATACAAATGCATAGAAAAAAGTCTGAAAGCTTAAGTGCTCATCTATCATTTATGGTTACCTGTGGAAGAGGAGAGGTATGGTATGGCTGGGTATGTACGGAGGGTGAGGATTAGAAAGAAAAGCAGAGAAGGAAAGGAGACTTGGTTTTTAAAAATATCTACTTTGTATTATTTGAAAATTGATGATCAGAGCATATTAATGAACCATTGTATAATTAAAAATAAACTGGACAGTATAAAAAATACAGAAGTAAAAGCAATCTAGTTACAACATAAAAAAAAAGTAGCTTTATTTTTTTAAATAGAAATCATTGGGGTGACATTGGTTAATAAAATTATATAGGTTTCAGGTGTACAATTCTATAATACATCATCTGTGTCTTGTATTGTGTGCTCACCACAAGTCAAGTCTCCTACCACCATTTATCCCCCCTTTACCCTCTTGTACCTTCAACCACCACCCTTTTCCTCTGGTTATCACCATACTGTTGTCTGTGTCTATATATATTTTTCTCTTAATCCTTTCATATTTTTCATCCAGGCCCCCAAACCTCTCTGACAGCTATCAGTCTACTCTATATCTATGAGTCTGTTTCTGTTCTGTTTGTTCATTTATTTTGTTCCTTAGTTTACACATATAAGTAAAATCATATGGTACTTGTCTTTCTCTGACTGGCTTATTTCACAAAGCATAATACTCTCCAGGTCCATCCATGCTGTTGCAAAATGTAAGAGCTCCTTCTTTTTTATGGCTGAGTAGTATTCCACTGTGTAAATGTACTACCGTTTTTTTATTCAATCATCTATTGATGGGCCCTTGGACTCACCAACATAGGTGTGCATGTGTTCTTTCGAATCAGTGTTTCAGTTTTCTTTAGATATATTCCCAGAAGTGGAATCACTGGATCATAAGGCAATTCCATTTTTAATTTTTTGAGGTAATACCATACTGCTTTCCACTGTGGCTACATCAATCCGTATTCACACCTACAGTGCCTGAGGGTTCCCTTTTCTCCACATCCTTGCCAACACTTGTGTTTGTTGATTTGTTGATGATAGGCTTTCTGACAGGTGTAAGGTGCTATCCCCATGTGGTTTTCATTTGCATTTCTCTGATGATCAGTGATGTTGAGAGCCTTTTCATATGTCTACTGGCCATTGGTATGTCCTCTTTGGAGAAGTTTCTATTCAGGTTCCTTTGCCCATTTTAAATTGGATTGTTTGGGTTTTTGGTGTTGAGTTTTATAAGATCTTTATAAAATTTGAATATTAACGCCTTATCAGATGTATCATTGGTGAATATGTTCTCCTATACAGTGGGTGATCTTACCATTTTGTTGATGGTTTCCTTTGCTGTGAAAAATCTTTTTAGTTTGATATGGTCCCATTTGTTGACATTTTCCTTTGTTTTCCTTGCCTAAGGAGATATATCAGAAAAAATAGTGCTATGAGAAATGACTGAAATTTTACTGCCTATGTTTTCTTCTAGGACTTTTATGGTTTCAAGTTCCACATTTAAGTCTTTAATTCATTTTGAGTTTATTCTTGTGTATAGTGTAAGAAGGCGGTATAGTTTCATTTTTTTGCATGTATCTGTCCAATTTTCCCAACACCATTTATTAAATAGACTCTCTTTACCCCATTTATGTTCTTGCCTCCTTTGTCAAATACTAATTGACCATAAAGGCGTGGTTTACTTATGGGCTCTCTATTCTGTTCCATTGATCTATATGTCAGTTTTTATGCCAGTACCATGCTGTTTTGATGACTATGGCCTTGTAGTATAGTTTGATATCAGGTAGTGCGATTCCTCCAACTTTGTTCTTCTTTCTCAAGATTGTGGTGGCTATTTGGGGTCCTTTGTGGTTCCATATAAATTTTTAGAATATTTGTTTTAGTTCTGGGAAATACACCATTGGTATCTTGGTAGGAATTGCATTGAATCTATAGCTTGCTTTGGGTAGTATGGACATTTTAATGAAGTTAATTCTTCCCATCCATGAACACAGTATATGCTTCAAATTATTTCTATGTTCTTTGGTTTTTTTTTTTGCATGCAATTGTAAATGGGATTGTCTTCTGTTTCCCTTTCTGATAGTTCATTATTGGTATATAAAAATGCAACTGATTTCTGGATATTTATTTTGTATCCTGCTATTTTACTGAAATCATTTATCAGTTATAGTAGTTTTTTGATGGAATCTTTAGGGGTCTGTATATACAATATCTGCAAATAATGACAGTTTTACTTCTTCCTTTTCAATTTGGATGCCTTTTATTTCTTCTTGTCTGATTGTTGTGCCTAGGACTTCCAATACTATGTTGAATAAAAGAGGTGAAAGTGAACATCCTTGTGTTGTTCATCATTTTAAAGGAAACACTTATTTTTTGCCCATTGAGTATGATGCTAGCTGTGTGTTTGCCATATATGGCCTTTATTATGTTGAGGTATTCCTACTTTGCTGACAGTCTTTATCATAAATGGGTGCTGGATCTTATCAAACGCTTTTTCTGCACTTATTGCTGTGATCATGTGGTTTTTATTCTTCATTTTGCTTATGTGGTGTATCATGTTTATTGATTTGCAGATATTGTACCAACCTTGCATCCCCACTGTAAATCTCACCTGATTATCGTGTATGATTTTTTTAATGTATTGCTGGATCCTGATTGCTCAGATTTTGTTGAGGATTGTAGCATGTATGCTCACCAGGGATACTGGCCTACAATTTTCTTTCCTTGTAGGGTCTTTATCTGGTTTTAGAATTATGGATAATGCTGGCCTCCTAAAATGAGCTTGGAAGGCTTCATTCTTTTTGAATTTTTTTATTTTTTGGAATAGTTTGAGAAGAATAGGTGCTAGTTCTTCTTTGAATGCTTGGTAAAATTCATCTGTGAAGCCATCTGGGCCATGATTTTTCTTTTTTCTTTTCTTTCTTTTTTTTTTTTTTTACTGCTTCAATTTCATTAATTGTAATCTGTCTATTTGAATTTTTTGATTCTTCCTGATTCAGTTTTGGAAGAGTGTATGTTTCTAGAAATTAATCCATTTTGTCCAGGTTGTCCTATTTGTTCACATATAGTTGTTCATAATACTTTCTTGCAATCCTTTGTATTTCTTTGGTGTCAGTTGTTACTTCTCTTTCACTTCTGATTTTTATTTGGGTCCTCTCACTTTTTTCTTGATGAGTTTGGTAAAAGGATTGTCAAT
Source organism: Miniopterus natalensis (assembly GCF_054644295.1). NCBI lineage: Eukaryota > Metazoa > Chordata > Mammalia > Chiroptera > Miniopteridae > Miniopterus > Miniopterus natalensis. Next base: position 46,656,328 of record NC_142090.1, on the reverse strand, counting down.
GTTGTTTATCTTTTCAAAGAATCAGCTCTTGGTTTCATTGATCTTTTAGACTCTATTTTGTTGACTTTTGTTCTGATCTTTATTATTTCCTTTCTTCTACTCACTTTGTTGTTCTTTTTCTAGTTCTGTTAAATGTGACATTAGATTGTTTATTTGGGATTTTGCTTGTTTCTCGAGGTAGGCCTGTGATGCTATGAATTTCCCTCTTAGGGTGGCTTGTGATTTGCCCCACAGATTCTAGATTGTTGTGTTCTCATTTTCATTTGCTTCCAGGTTTTTTTGTGTTTTTTTTTATCCTCACCTCAGGACATGATTTTTATTGATTTTGGAAAAAGAAAGAGAGAAAGAGAAACAATGATGTGAGAATAAAACATCAATTGGTTGCCTCTCACATATGCCCCAATCAGGGATAGAGCCCACAACCTGGGTATGTGCCCTGACAGGGAACCAAACCCACGACCTTTCAGCTTATGGGATGACATTCCAACTGAGCCACACTGGCCAGGGCTGTTTCAAGGTATCTTTTGATTTCTTCCTTGATCTCATTGCTCACCTTTCACTGTTTAGTACGTTATTTATTGTACGTTATTTATAGTACGTTATTTTCATGTCTTTGTGTGTTTTTCAATTTTTTTCTTGTGATTTATATCTAGTTTCATATCACTATAGTCAGAGAAGATGCTTGATATGATTTCAATCTTCTTGAGTTTGAGACTTGTTTTGTGTCTTAACATGTGATCTATGCTAGAAAATGTTCCAAGTGCACTTAAAAAGAATGTATATTCTGCTGCTTTGTGGTGAAATGCTCTGAAGATATTAATTAAATACATCTGATCTAGCCTATCATTTAAGGCCTCTACTTTTTGTTGATTTTCTGTCTGGAAGATCTATTCATTGATGTCAATGGATTGTTAAAATCCCCTACAATGGCTGTATTTAACTGTCAATCTTTCCCTTTATGTCCATCAAGGTTTGCTTTATATATTTAGGTGCTCCTACGTCGGGTGCACACATTTTACAAGGGTTATATCCTCTTGTTGAATCGTTCCCTTTATCATAATATAGTGTCCTTTTTTGTCTCTTACTATAGCTTTTGTTTTAAAGCCTATTTTGTCTGATATAAGTATTGCTGTCCAACTTTTTTTTTTCATTTCCATTTGCATGAAATATCTTTTTGCATCTCTTTACTTTTAGTCTCTGTGTATCTTTAGTTCTGATGTGGGTCTCTTGCAGACAGCATATATATGGGTCTTGTTTTCTTATCTATTCCACTATCTGTTGTCTGTTATTTGAGCATTTAATCCACTTACATTTAAAGTGATTATTGATAGGTATGTATTTATTGCCATTTTATTCTTTTATTTATGTTCCTCCAGTTATCTTCTCCTCCTCCCCCTTCTTCTAGAAGACCCTTTAATATTTCTTGTAATACTGGTTTGGTGGTAATGAACTCCTTTAGCTTTCTCTTGTGTGGGAAGCTCTTCATTTCTCCTTCAATTTCAAATGATAGTCCTGCCCAGATCTTGGCAGGGTGGAGCCACCAGGAGTCAGTAGGGTGGGGCTGTCAGGAGCCTGTTAAGTGGGCCTAGTGTATCTCCAGTAAGGGGGTGGGGTAAGTCAGAGTCAAGGGAAAATGGAAGAAATGGCCCCCATCCCAAAGCCACCAACTCAGTCACTGACACCCCTGAGTCTGCCTGAAACTCTACACTCCGGCCCAGGCATCTAACTTCTCAACAAGGCACAAGCTCCACAGGGTGGGGTGACAGGGAGTCCAGAGTGTGGGGCTATTTCATTCCCCCAGGCTTATGCCATAAGTAGGGGAGTGCTCCAGAAAAATGGTGTCTGTGGTGTGGGACAGTGACTCAGTACTGGAATCCTGGTGGCTGTCCTTTCAGCTCTATACCCAGAGCCACAGAGCCCAGTCTCTCCTCACATGACTCTAGTCCACTTTCCTCTCCCTCCACCAGAGCCCAGGGTGAGTGGCTGCAAATGAGATTTTGTGTGTTGGCCCTTTAAGAGGGAATCTGTGTCTCTAGCAGACTCCTGTTTCTCCCTGGTGGACAGAATCCCCGCTAATTTCACAGCCAGATGTTATGTGGGCACCTCTTTCTGGCTTTTGGTGCTCTGGGTTGGAGAGCCCAGCTTGGGGCTGAGAGCCAACTCTTCTTAGGGGGAATCTTTGCAGGTGAGATATCCCTTTAGAATCTCAGCCCTCCCACCCCCTTTGGGATTGGTGCCAGCCCTTTTCCTATCTCTGCCCTTTCTACCAGCCTCAATGTGGCTTCTTCTATAAACCCTTGGTTATAAGACTTGTCTTCATCTAGTCTTCAGTTGGTTATTCAGGATGATTATTCTATATTTTAGTTGTAATTTCAGTTGGGTCCTGGGAGGAGGTGAGTGTAACTTCCAATTATTCCACTTCCATCTTCGATCGACCAAAGAGTAGCTTTATTGAAGTAATGTTTACATGTAAAAGCCCCACAATTTTAAAGTGTACAACTTGATTAGTGTTTACAAATATTGACCATTGTGTAATTACTGCCACAAACATTCTGATCACTCTAAAAAGTTCCTTTGTGCCTCTTTACAATCAGTGCTTCTTTCTATCCCCATCCTCTCCATCTCAGTCACCTGGTGATCACTAGTTTTGCCTTTTCTAGAATTTTGTGTTAATAAAATCATAGATGTCTGACTTCTTTCATTCAGAATAAGTTTTTGAAATTCATCTGCATTGATGTAGATTATCAGTATTTCGTTCCTTTATTCCACTGCACAAATACATCACAATTTATTTGCCTTACTCCAGCTGATGGACATTTGCTTTATTTCTTGTTTTTGGTTATTATGAATAAAGTTGTTAGGAACATTTGAGTACAAGTCCTCACGTGTGTATATGCTTTCATTTCTCTTGGATAAATACCTAGCAGTGGATTGGCTGGGCTATAGGGGAGTATATGTTTAATTCTATAAGAAACTGTCAACTTATTTTCCAAAGAAGCTGGACCATTTTATATTCTTGCCAGCAATGTAGGATGGGCCTCTCTATTCCACCTTTTCAACAGTTGGCATTGTCAGTATTTTTAGTTTTAGCCATTCTAGTGGGTGTGTAGTGGTATCTAATTTTAATTTTTAATTTGTGGTTTTAATTTGCATTTCCATTATGATTTATTATTTTGAACAGGTTTATTTGCCAATTACATATCTTCTTAGGTGAAATGTCTATTCAAAAATTTTAGAAAGTAAAGTTTTTCTTCCTATTATTTTTGTAAGAGTTCTTTGTACATTCTGGATACAAGTCCCTTATCAATATGCTTTGTAAATACTTTGTCGCAGTTTCTCCATCTCCTTAGTACTGTTATTTTGAAGAACAAAAATTTAAAATTTTGAGGAAATCCAATTTGTCATTTTTTTCTTTAATGGTTTATGTTCTTTGTATTTTATTTAAGAAATCTTTGCCAAATTCAAGGTCACAGATTCTCCCCTATATTTTCTTCTACAATTTTATAGTTTTAGCTGTCCTATTTGCATCTTTTATCTATTTCAAGTTATTGTGTGTGGTGTGAAGTCTGGGCTGATGCTCTTGGGTGCAGGGTGGGGTGAGGTGGGAAGCGGTCTCCAGGCGTCCCAGGGCCATTCGCTGGGAAATGTGTCCTCTTCCTATTCAGCTGCCATGGCAGCTTTTTCAAAAATCAATCAATCAAATATGTGTAGTTCTATTTTTATATTCTCTATTTTGTCCTATTGATATAAATTGTATTGATTATTATAACTTTACAATAAGTCTTAAAATGAGGTAAGTCCTCACAATGAGCCTTTTTTTTGACATTGTTTTGGCCACACGAGGTACTTTACTCATCCATATATATTTCAGAAGCAGCTTGTCAACTTCTGTTTTTTAAAAAGCCTGTTGGAATTTTGACTAAGTAATGAATTAATACATCAGTGTGGGGTGATATGCCATCTTAACATTGAGTCTTATGCCATCCTTGAATATGGTATTTCTCCCCACTTATGTAGGTCTTCATCAATCTCTGTCAGCAGTGCTTTATGATTTTCACAAAACAGATTTTGTATATATTTTATTCAACTTATCTCTATGTATTCCACATTTTATATGTTATTGTAAATGGTATTGTTTTTAAATTTCAATTTCCAAATGCCATTGTTAGTCCTTCGAAATAAAGTTGATTTTCATTATTGACCTTGTATCTTGTAACACTGTGAAGCCTTTTTATTAATTCAGTAGTTTGTATAATATTCCTTAGAATTTTCTACTTAGATGATCATGTTGTCTACAAATGAAGATAATTTTACTTCTTCCTTCCTAATGTAGATTCCTTTTATTTCTTTTTATTGTCTTATTGCATTGTGTAGGACCTCCCCTACAATGCAGAATAAAAGTGGTGAGAGTGCCTTGTTTCAGATCTTAAGGGGGAAAGCATTCAGTCTTTTATAGTTAAATATGGCATTAAGTGTACGTTTTTCATACATGCTTGTATTTGGTGAAGGAAGTTCTCTCCCAAGTTGTGGAGAGTTTTTATCAGGAATGGGTACTGAATTCTGCTAAATGTTTTTTAAAAATCCATTGAGATGATCATATTTTTCAACAAATGATACTGGACCAATTGGACATCCTTATGCAAAAGAATGCACCTCAACCGATACCCTGTATACCTTATAAAAATTTACTGGAAATGAGGCATAGGCCTAAATATAAAACTTAAAGTAAAAAAAAAAAATCCTGAAGGAAACATAGGAGAAAATCTTTGAGACCTAGGTGGTTTGGAAACAGGTTTTTTTAAAAGATAGGACACAAAGTTGCAAATCATAAAGAAAGAAAAAAAAAAAGGGTAAATTGGACTGATTCAAAATTTAAAAGATCTGTTCTTTAGAAGACAGTGTTTGAGAAACTAAAAACAAAAGTCACAGATGGGAAGAAAATATGTGCAAATAATGTATCTGACAAAAGACTGGTATCAAGAATATATAAAGAAATTTCATAACTCAATAATATGAAATCAAAGAGACCAATAGAAAAATGGACGAAATATTTGAACAGATATTCACCATAGAAGATATACAAATGGCAAATAAGAATGTGATAATATTCTCACTTCATTAATAATTTCAGAAATGCAAATCAAAATCACAATGAGATATAACTACACACCTAATAGAGTGGTCTTAAAAAATGTGACAATACCAAGTGTGCTTGAGGATGTGCAGTAACTACAACTCTCACATATTGTTAGTGGGAATGAAAAACTGTATAGTTCCTTAGGAAGCAGTTTAGTTATTTCTTATAAAGTTAAACATACATTTACTATATGACCCAGACATCCCACTCATATGTATCTATTCAAGATAAATGAAGACATATGTCCATTCGAAACTGTACAAAATGTTTATATTGGCCTTAATCATATTCACCAAAAACTGGAAACAACCCAAATATCAACTTGTGGAAGTATAAATAAATTATGGCACATTAATACAACTGAATTCAACTCAGATATGAAAAGGAACAAACTATTGATACATACAACAACATGGATGAATCTCAAGTGCATTATACTAAGTCAAATGGCTATGTACTATATAATTACACTTATATGAGTTTCTGGAAAAAGCAAAAGAATAGGGACAGATAATAGATCAGTGGTTTCCAGGGTTCTGGGTTTTGGAGGAGAAGGACTGATGACAAAAGGTATAAGGGAACTTTTGGCATTGATGGAAAAGTTCTATATTTTAAGTGTCATGGTGGATATATGACTGTATACATTTGCCAGAATTCACAGAGCTGTACACCTAAAAAGGGTGAATTTTACTGTGTGTAAATTATACCTCGATAAACTTAACTTTAAAACAAAGCAAAGAAAACAAGAAGAACTAAACCTATACAGAGTGTTAATTAAAACTGCAGACTATTGCCCGGCTGGGCGTGGCTCAGCGGTTGAGCATCAACTTAGGATCCAGGCGACTGGGGTTCGATTCCCGGTCAGGGCACATGCCCGGGTTGCGGGCTCGATCAATGACTCTCTCATCATTGATGTTTCTCTCTCTTTCTCTCCTTTCCTTTCTCTGAAATCAATAAAGATATATTCTAAAAAACACACAAAAAAACAAAAAAAACCCTGCAGACTATCAAAATAAAGAAAAAAATTCCAAAAATAACCGAAGAGGAAAAAACAGATTCTCTATAAAGCAACAAAATTAGACAGCTAGAAGACTTCTCATTAGGCAAAACTGTACTTCTTCAAAGTAGTGAGACACAGTAACTCTGAATTAAATTATTTAAAAGTGAGGGTAAATAAAGACATTTTCAGACAAAGTCTGAGGAAATTACTCACTGACTCATTGAATATATATAAAGAATATACTTCAGTAAAAAATGAAATCGAATCTAGAGGAAAGCAGTAAATTGGTAAACATTGCTAAGTTTAAAAAAGCACTGAATAAAAACAGTGACAACAATAATAACTACTTGTGTGGCTTCAAAAACAGGGTGGAACTAAAATACACCAGGCAATAAATGACACGGAAGATGGAAGGGAAAAGATTGATATTAAAAAATTCTGTTGTTGCCCGGCCGGGCGTGGCTCAGCGGTTGAGCATCAAGCTAGGATCCAGGATACAGGGTTCGATTCCCTGTCAGGGCACATGCCAGGGATGCGGGCTCCATCCCCAGTCTGAGGCCTGCAGGAGGCAGCTGATCAATGACTCTCATCATTGATGTTTCTATCTCTCTCTCTCCCTCTCCCTTCCTCTCTCTGAAATCAATAAAGACATATTTAATAACAAAAAAAATTCTGTTGTGTGAAAGGAGGATGAAGATTTTGATTGATTGTTCTTCTGCTAAGTCCAGTAGGTATGCTATCATTTTAAGGATAATTATTAGAAGAAAAGAAATAGCTTTCCAAATTACTATAAAGGAAAAAGGTGAGTAAAGAAAAACATTTAGACTAAAAGAAGGCGTGAATGGAGAAAAAGAGGAACAACAAAAGGCAAGGGTAGCGGAAAACACAAAACAAAATGGTAAGAATAAGTATAAATGTAAAAGTGATTATGAAAAATGTAAATGGATTAAATTTACCTGCTGAGACAGATTCTCAAATTGGATTTAAAATATCAAGCTTTATTCTGTTTATAGCAGATAAGTCCCAAATATAATGTCACAGTTTTGAAATAAAAGGATGAAAATATAATTTGATAAAAATATACATCAAGAGAGAACACAATACTATAGATAAAGAGGGTCATTATTTAATGACAAAAAAAGTTATCAGGAAGCACTAATAGTCCTGAACCCATATATAACTAACAACATAGCCTCAAAATATATAGAATGTAAATACAATTTCTACTGGAAGGATATATTAGTGCTACTACTGTGTGGTTGAAATGCTACTGCTACTTGTAGAAATGGAATGAAACATTAGCATCACAAGAACTCTAGTCTAAAGTAAGCTTTTAAATTTATTGCAACATTGTGGTTGCAATAAAAATTATCTTTTTTAAAAAAATCCTTACAGAAGAATTTTTTGTTTTATGAAAGAGATACAAAGAGAGAGAGAGAGAGGAGAGAGAGAGATGCCTCTACTGGGGATCAAACCCAAAACCTAAGTATGTGCCCTAACTGGGAATGGAATCCACAATCTTTTGATGTTCGGACGATGCTCCAACCAACTGAGCCACCTGGCCAGGCACAATAAATACTATCTTAAACACACACACACACACACACACACACACACACACACACTGATTTAATGTATAAAGTACTCATATCCCCCTACCTCAAGAATCTTCCTGAGATATTTGTAACCTGGGTAACTTCTCAAGGTGTTTAAAGTGGGAAAATATGACTACATTAAATAACAAAGATTTTCCTGTATATCATCTGCATGGAAATAAATAACATGTAAATTTCAATGAGACTACCTACCTATTTATTAAATACTTCTTAGTACTGTTAGTAGTTTAGATTATTGAGTTTATTAAGATTTCATAAGAAGCAATAAGATATATTTATTTTAAAAGTTTATAACTGAGAAAGTTAGCAAATTCCTATGGCTTCCCTCACTTAAACTGAATTCCATAATCCTTGTTTAGGTTACATTTTTCTGAAAACTCTCTCATGCCCTCTGCTGTTCATTTATGAATATAAATTATTAAATAAAGTAAAATATTTGTGGGCATTTACATATTGAGTCACTCTGAGGAAGCAATATATACTAGAAAATGTGTTAAGTATTTAAAATTATAAATGTAATATGTTTACTACTGAAAAACATGCACAAAAAATGAAGAAATAATTCATTATCTCACTACTTAGTGATAACCATTGTTATCAAGTTGTGTATTTTCCCCTGGAATTGTTTCTATGGAATACATTTTTAAATATAATTTTATGTTAAAATTACTATTATTATTACAGCATTGGGATGATACTAGACATACAATTTGGTATTCTACCCTTTTCACTTAATATTACTGAGGGCAGGAGCTTATTCTATTCCTGTGGAGATGGGTACATCACCCTCTTGGTGTGAATATGCTCTACACTAATTCACACCAAGAGGGTGACACACCCCATCTCTACAGGGATCATATCCACACTAAGAGGGTGACATACCCCATATCCACAGGGATAGAAACTTCTGCTCTTGGGACCCTCCCAGACCTAGCACTACTTATCTCTTCATTTTGGCTGTTTATCTGTATCCTTTATCATATCCTCTAATAAACTGGTGAATGTAAGTTAAATGTTTCCTAGAGTTCTGTGAGCCATTCTAGAAAATTAATTGAACCTAAGGAGATGGTCATGGGAATCTCCAACTTGTAGCCAAATCAGACAGAAGCTGTGAGTAACCAACTATTTGTGACTGGCATCTGAAGTGAGTTCAAGCAGTTTTATGGGACTGGGTCCTTAACCTGTGGGACCTGACATTATCTCCAGGTAAATAGTGTCACAATTGAGTTAAATTGTAGGCGATCCAGCTGGTGTCACAGAGAATTGCTTGTTATGGGGAGAAGGCCCACACATTTGGTGACCAGAAGTGTCAGAAGTGAAGTGCTGTGAGTGTGGTAGTAGTGTGAGAGTAAAGGGGGCACACGCAGAAGGAGAACTGCAGATTTTCCCTTTACAATTATATTACGGAAAAATTCCCATATCTTTGAATAGTCTTCAAAATATAATTTTAACTTGCTGTGTAATATTCCAGATGTATACTAATTTATGCAATACTCCTATTTTTGAACATTTAAGTTGCTTCAATTCTTTACTATCATAAAAAACCTTGTGGAACAAAATTCCATGAACATAAATTTTTTGAATATCCCTAACTTTATGCTTACATTAAATTCCAAAAGGACAATATCTAGGTCATGGATACACATATTTTTTTAAGGTGCTTTATGTATATTGATGAACTGATGGCTGAAAAGTTTGTAATAAGTTACATTCCCACCAGCAGTATATGTTCATGATCACAGGAACAACTTTTTAAAAGTTGAAGATGTAAAAATATCTTACAAATAAACTCAAAATAAGGGGGAAAATTTATACATGATTCTCCATTTGATGAATAATTTTTTTTCTTCAAAGGTGTCAGGAAGATAGGATCTTTTGGTAGAGTAGTGAGAGGGCCAGACCTTTTAACTGTTTAATCTTAAGCTTTCTGAATTTGTTTCCTCATCTCTAATATGAGGATAGTAATACTTGCCCTGCAAAACACAGTGTTTTGTGAGGATACCTGAGATGATACATATGAACATGCTCTGAAAACTACATCATTCAGATGGAAGGTAGTATTTTTATTAGTCATTATTAACATGTGGACAGATTTGATACATAAATCAAGTACTTTCTAAAGTATCAATAACTTTTTAATATATTGTATTAATCTTGTCAATAATTTTCTCCATTTTCAAACTCATATGACCAAAAAAGTAATTTTTCAGTAAATGATCTTTAGTTTTATTATATTTACTTCAAAATAGTAAAACAATCATTTTGCCATATAGACAATTAAGGGTCAGTTGCCAATTCCATTTATTTGGTTTGCCTCAGAAAAGAAATTACCATAGAAACAAAATTATCTATTAGAAAGCCCTATTTAATCTAAAAATATATGGCATGTGTCCAACAAATTTGAGTGAATTCTCAACTAGCTTAAACCAGTGCCTTTTTCAAATTTTTTTTCCAAGTTATCCCCTGCGTTTTCATCAAAAAAGACAGTTTGAAGATCAGTCTGAATACTTATGACCAAATGAAACAAAAACCAAGAACAGAACTTGATGAACCTAAAAGCTAGCACCGATTGTGAGCCTTCATCAGGAGGAAGAATGAGGGAGGAAGGACTAGGACAGAAAGGAGGAAAGAGTAACTTAAGACTACACTTTAAGAAAGGTAATGGATAGCAGAGAGCTCTGTGACTTGGGTCTGTAAAGACTTTAACCCACCTCATTAGGACTCTAGCCCATCTCTATCATTATAGCTCCCAGTAATTCTGGTTATTGCACTTGGCCAAGGGCTTCAATTTTTTTTTAAGGCATTCAGTTTCTGCACTTGTATTTTATTAAATGTCATTGTTTGCAGTGTGTCTTTGCTGAGAATTTAAAGAATAATTTGTAGGAGGAGGAAGTGGCACCAAAAGGGAAAAATCAGGACAAGAGAAAAAAAAAATTTTTCTTTTTCAGTTTTTAAATTACCCACAGAATAATAAAAGGTAAAAGAGACCTTATAGAGTCAGTCATTCACTACAATCCCTCTTCATCTTAAGGTTGAAGAAACAGATCCAAGTGATCCAGAGCCAGGAAAATAATCAGTCCCATGTTTTTCCCATTGCACTATGCTGACTCTTTTTTGTATTTTATTTTAGTTCTAAAATCAAGAATCATTTGTAGACAAAGAGATCGATGTTGCTGTCAACATAAGTCCTGATCTCTCAGATTTTCCTTGGTAACTTATAGTCAATGTTATCCCTAAAATAAAAATACAGTACTTTACATTGCAATTTCGTGGCCTGTGCTCTGAGTTCACGTCGATTATCTCATTTGATCCTTACAAAAACCTTTTGAGGCAAGTCCAATAAGGTATTGTTGACCTTATATTAAGAGTGAGCAATTAAAACACAAAGACATCCAATGACTGGCCTAAGATCATTTAAAGTCAGAATGAGGCAGGACTCTAACTCTGTTCCAATATATTCTGTCAAAGAGGAAGTTCCCTCAAAGAGCTTCAACTTGGCTTTTTAACCTCTTGTCAAGGTACCCTCCAACCCAGGGTAACCCGTTCCAGTTTAGTGAAGTGTGGACCTAATCACCCGCTAAGGGTACTCCTAGTCTGCATCTAGTTCTCACCTTTAAAGCCGCAGTTTCTCACTCCTTCCCTCGACACTGATCCTTATTTAAGCTCCCGTGTTTCTCCGTAGGTTCGCCTCCAGCGTCTCACTCTAAAGCTCCACCCTCTCCAAAGTCGCGTCCTCGGTATCCAAGGAAACCACATAGCCTTGCCCACCTGGCTCCTTCCGCGCTTCCCATTGGCCAGCTGAATTATCACGTAATCCATCTTTCCTTCCCTCCAGTGGCTAATGGAGTTGAGGCAAAGAACGCGCGCCCTCCGAGCACAATCTAAGACTGGCTCAACGAGCTTTCTACCCTGCGCGTTGCCTCCTGGGATATGTAGTTTCCGAGCAGCCCGGAACCGTTGCAGTTTGGCTCCCTTTATAACTATCTATCCCGTCTGCCTTTGCGAAAGGGGAGGCTCCGGGTCCGGGTGCAGACTTAGAGTTTTGAAATTCCAACTTGCCGCTGAGGCACGTGCGGCTGAGGTTTACATTGCTGCACACAGTGAGCAGTCTTGGTTCACTTCAGCAAACCCTCGCAAACATCTCCTGACTTGAGCAGGCGGTGGTGAGACTGGCCTGTGGCTCAAGTGATCTGAGGCAGCGCGAGAGGGGCGCGCCATGTTCGTGCTCCGCTCCGGCCGGGGGCTCCGCGGCGTCCTGCTCTGTGACCCCCGAGTGCGGGCCGGCGAGGCCGCGGGGCGCTGGGCGTGCGGGGCTTGCCAAATCCGGCTGAACGGCTCAGGTGCGGGCCAGCGCCGGCCCGGGTCCGAGCCCGAGGCCTCCCTGCCTGGCCCTGCGCGCGGGACTCTGAAGGAGTGGGCGCTGCCGGTGAGCCCGTTCGGTCGGCTGCGGGCGCGGCTTCCGTGCCACCTGGCCGTGAGGCCCCTGGACCCGCACACCTACCCGGACGCCGACCGCGTGCTGGTCGCCGCGAGCGGAGCGGGGGGCGGGGCGCAGGACCTGGCCGGCCTGCAGGTGACGTACGACGAGGCGCTGAAGGAGGTGGCCATTGTGTCTGACAACATTGACCCCCAGGCGTCCGTGGAGGTGAACGCGCCCCTGAAGTTTGGCAAGTGAAGAGAATTTATAACGGCTTTGGGTCCCAGGCCGACGTGCACTTTTAGTTGGTTCCTTTAGATCTGACTTTCTAACCTAAATTACGATTGTCCCCTTCAAAAGCTTTCTCTTTTTTTCTGTTCTACTTTGAGTTTCCCAATGGTAGTTACAAATTCGTTTCCCATTTATAGAAGTTTTATAAATCGAATGGAAACATGGTTTGGAATAATCTAAGTCAAGTAACATTTATGAAGCCCCTTATGTTCTCCTTTGGCACTTTGTTCCTATTTCTGTTACTGCACTTTGTCAGTAGAAAAGCAGCTTATTTTTCAGGGTCCACGTTTCTTGATAATCCCTTCATAGTATGGCAGTCCATCCACATTTCCCCTTTTGCGTCTGCCTCAAAACAGCCCTGTCTATTGGATATTCCACTTCTAACCTGGACCAAGTGTTTGGTTTCAAATAGGCAACCAGCTTCTTACTGATACCTCTTCATTCAGTTTGGCCTAAGTAAATTTTCCGTGAATAGCAGGTTTTGAAGAAAAACACATCGTAGTAAGAGTGCCTGGGAAATACATCTTGATAATGCCTGCAAGATATGTTTACTAGGTGTTTGGATTGCGTGTTATTTCTCAAATGCAAGCCAGCACTTTTCTAGGACAGTCTCCCCAGGTTTTCCTCCTTCCTGAGACTGAAGGATATTGTTGATAATACTAGCTGCCAACACTTTTCTAAAATAATCTTTTCTAATCTTTACTATTGCACCTATAAAGTACATAAGTGTTCTTGTCGCCATCTCAGACAAGGAAATTGAGATGCAGTAAGTTTCATAAAGTATGTGTTTATTGTGGGTGAACAAATGGAATAAGTCCATGCTTTCATGAAATTTATATTCTAGTGGAGTTAGATCAAGAAATACGCCTGTTTGCTCTCAAATAAAAAGTGGTGGAACTGGGATTTAAACTGACAAGTCTGCTGAACCACTATGCTTTATCTCTTCTCTACTTCTTAGTTAGGTGAGTAAGAGACCCTTGACCTCAAAATGTAACAGATTATAGTATAAAACAGACTTGAGAATTGAAATAGAGATACACAAAATCTTATGGCAACACAGATAAAAGTGGAACTACCTGTGTTGTTGATCCCAAACCTCATTATTTGTTGATTCCTTTTTTTAGAGCCAGAACTCCATTTCCAGTGGACTTTTCCCATGTGTTGATTCCACCAGCCCCTTAAATCAACAGAATTCCGTTTTCTTCATACTTGTTCCTCCAGTATGTCTAGACCCATTTCAGTGAATGGGTAAGAGTAGCATGTCTGCCATTCAGTGTTTAGCCTTAACTTCTACCTACCTAGTGAGGGTAGAGTATATTTAGAATCTGTTTCCTTCTTTACACATCTATCAAAGCTGCCTTAGATCAAGCCTTATGTTGTAAAAAAATTGGGTAAATATTTGCAGTTATATTTGCATCCATGGAAGTATGAGGTAAAATTGTCTTTTTATATATTTTAGATTAATCCCAACCCAAATATTGCTGTTATTTTAAGCCTTTATAGACTGCAATCTACACAACGGTAGAAATTTATTTTAATGCCATAATTATTGCAATTGTGGTGTTATACCCCAGTAGTTTGGAGCGCTATAGTATTTATTTCTCTAGTCTGGTTTAAGGGAAATCATCAGTATTTATTTGAATTAGGTATTAAATATCATTGTTTATTATTTTCTTATTTTTATACAGAGACAACTCTGAGTACACCTTAAATTGATAGCTAAGGATGGCACCTATGACACTGTTTTCCAATTTTCTTTGTGTAATACTGTTATTCACCCACAATTTTGAGGTTTTAATACTGTTTATTACTAGGTTTTTCAAGTTGTTCCCATTTTTTATTACTGAAAATACCTTGTGATATAGCTGCATGGTAATATCCTCTTTTTTAGATACAAAAGGTTTGAGGTAGGATTTGAAATACTAAGTCATGATCATGTATGCTGATCCATGCTACTTCTGCGAAATGCTTTTAATCTGGGGGAGGTTTGGGAATGAATTTTTGTATCTTCATGAATATAAGGAAGAATAGGCTAATTGACTTACTGTATCCAGTTTACCATGACTTGTTAACTTGCTATATTCTTATTAGAACTCTGTGTATGTGTTTTCTCAATGGGAAAGAAGCTTCTATGATCTTTCCCAGTAGTGCCTATTTCTAAAAACTGGCAGAAAAAGCCGTTACATTTGGTCCTGTTGCCATAGTTCAGCCCCCTTACCCTTAGAGAGAGACTACTGACAACTATGCTCTCTCCAGGGTCCAGTAATATTCTGAACATAACTGAAGAACTGGATTTCTAGGGGGCATTAAAATGCTTTGGAGCCTGTTAACAATAGTACTAACTTGTATTTTCTTTTTTCATTTCTAGATTTGAATATTAAGTCATCAGGGTCTGGCTGTATAAAAGTCCAAAATATTGAATGTGATAATTGCAAAATTGAAACTGAGCAGGGGACTAGTATCTTACAGTCTGTTAAGGTATAAGCATTTTTCTAATTTTATTTCAGCACTATTTGAAATAAAAAACAACCTTAAACTATGAACTGTAGTATCAGACTAAAGCTATTATTCTGAATATAATTTATTATGAATATTGAGTATCATTTATTCATCACTCAGAAATTACTTGCAAAAATTTTGCCTTGAAATCAGTTCTGTACTGGAAATACAGAGGTTGTAGCAACTTTGAAGATTTTTTTTCCTCATATTCCTTTTAGATTTCATTTAATGTACCAGTTAGCTCATTACTTAAGGATTAAATAGATATTTGTGCTAAGCAGCAAATGATTCATCTTGTTTTGTACTTGTTTTTAATACTTCATTTTCTTAAAATTAGATTGGTCTCAGTTCTAAATTATTTCAAATACATCTCTTATAGGTTCTGGCTTATCCTTACTACTGGTACTGTGCTTCTTATACTTGTATATTCAAAATATTCACAATACTTTTGTGAACTTTGATGGTAGATAACTTTGTTGAAGAGAAGTCAGTCATCTTTGCTTCATAATTGCAAAACACTTTCATTTTCAGATTTATAAACTAATTAGAATGATTGACTTAATGCATTAAAATTTTTTTATATTTATTTTGTTCTAATCACCTTTATTTGCACACCTGCCTTTAGTATCTGTCCACATGTGAACCATTTTAAGTAAATTTAATTGCACAAATATAAAAGAGTAAAGAATATTGTAACACGTCCTTGTAGCAAAATGAAATGGTTCAGGTTCTTATTATAAAAGACTGCACAATGAAGACTTCATGTTGAATGACTAACTGGAATGGAATATTCCATTTCTTTTTCTCTTTAGGAAGATATTGTTGTCATCAATGCTTGAGTTTCAGAAAATTCATATAAAATATTGTCCTCTGAAGACTCAGAGTCTTAGATTTTCAGTTTCACAATCAAATTCAGAAGCTGCCCTTCCTGGGTAGCTCAGTTGGTTGAAGCGTTGTTCTGTACACCAGAAGGTTGAGGGTTCGATCCCTGGTCCGGGCGTGTATAGAAGGCAACCAATCAATGTTTTTATCTCACATTCTTCTCCTACTCCCTTCCTCTCTCTCTGGGATCAATGAAAACATGTCCTTGGGTGAGGGTTAAAAAAAATAAAAAATCAGAAGCTAGTATGCTGCTGTCATTCATCTTTTGATTCATCTGATAATTCTAAAAGATCTTTTTGCTAACTTTCTTCTTTCTGCCATTGTGTGCATAAAATGAAAAATGATTTCTCAACTTTGGTGCTGTTGACATTTTGGGCCAGATAATTCATTGTTATCAGGAGCTGACGTAAGCACTGTAGGATGTTTAGCAGCATCCTTGCCCTTTATCTACTATATGTCTGTAGCACACTCCTTAGTTATGACTGAAAAATATTTTCACTCATTGCCAATGTCTCTGGGGGACAAAATCGCCTTTAGCTGAGAACTGGCATTCTAGGCAAGTCCATCATCCTATTGCCTTATTATTTTTGCCTTTTTTTTTTTTTAGCTTATTTGGGAATAATTGACTAATGATGAAATAATTTCCGGGACAATGAAATAGCACAGTGTTATAAGACATATGAAAAATAAGAACAGGAAGATCCTGTAATGTATTTTTAGATTTACAAAAGAGTCCAATTGACTGGTATATTAATTTTAGGATAGAATGAGTTTTATTCTATTTTTTAAGAAATAAGAAAATTTTCTATTTGTTCTTTGGAAGACCTCTAAGAAAGAATAAAATCATGAAATATCAGTCTTTACATATAGAACAGCTCAAAAAATAAATTCCAGAACTGTAATTGGGTCCAGTGCATCCTAATGGTGTACACCAAAAGTTAAAGGAATTGTTCTTGAGATCGTAGGATTTAACTGACTTAAATTCACAAATGGGAACATTTGGTAAAATATCTGTTTTAAGTTTTAAATATGGTACAATATCATTATCTTGAATTAATGATAACCTATTATGGAACCTCTGTTCCATTCATTTTAAGGTCCTGAAATATATTTGATCTATGTAATAAAATGTTTATAGCAATGATAATAGCTAGTGTTTACCAGTCCTTTCTATGTACCAGGAAACTTAAACAAATCGTTATTTAATCCTTGAATTACCTTCTTTTTATCAGATTGAGAAACTCATTTAGGTTCACATAGCTAATAAATTGAACTGAGATTTGAATTGGATCTTTCTGATTACCAAGCTCATGATCTATCCACTTTTCTTTATTGTCCAAGCAAAATGTATGGCAATACTACATTTAGTCAACATTTTTTTTTATGTATCTTTATTGATTTCAGAGAGAGGAAGGGGGAGAGAGAGATGGAGAAACATCAGTGATGAGAGAGTTGTCATTGATTCGCTGCCTCCTGCGTGCCCCCGACTGGGAATCAAGCCCTCAACTCAGGCATGTGCCCTGACCAGGAATTGAACCCTGATCTCCTGGATCCTAGGTCAATGCTCAACCACTGAGTCACACCCAGCCAGGCTATTCAACATTCTTAGAAAATAACTAAGTAAATATTTTAGGCAATAGACCCTTAACTCATTGATTGCCACATATAGGCATTGCTTAAATGCAGTATAATAGTTTATATTATTAAGTAGTTAGTGATGTAAACATTTATTTTAACTATTTTGTTTTTAATATTTAAAAAAATTTTATCTGGCCCGGCTGGCATGGCTCAGCAGTTGAGCGTCGACCTAGGATCCAGGCGATTGGGGTTCAATTCCTGGTCAGGGCACATGCCCAGGTTGTGGGCTTGATCAATGACTCTCTCATCATTGATGTTTCTATCTCTCTCTCCCTCTCCTTTCCTCTCTCTGAAATCAATAAAGATATATTTAAAAGATAAATAAAAATAAAAATTTTTATCTGCTTCACATTTTTTAAGTGTTTTAATTTATCTTTATTGTTGAAAGTATTACAGATGACCCCTTTTCTACAGATGATCCCCTCCATCCTGCACCCTGCCTCCAGGCCTTCACCATACTATTGTCTGTGTCCATAGGTTATGCATATATGCCTCTAAATTCTTAGGTTAATCATTCCCCACCCACGCCTGTCTTCCCTCTGAGATTTGTCAGTCTTTCCTGTGCTTCTATGTCTCTGGATCTGTTTTGTTCATTGGTTTGTTTTGTTCATTAGATTCCACATATGAGTAAGATCATGTGATACTTGTCTTTCTCTGACTGGCTTATTTTGCTTAACATAATACTCTCCACATCCCACCCTGCTGTCTCAAAGGGTAAGGGATCTTTTTTTTTACAGCTGGATAGTATTCCATGGTGTAAATGTCCGAGAAGATTCTTGATATGATTTGAATCTTCTTGAACTTGTAGAGACTTGTTTTGTGTCCTAACATGTGGTCTATCCTTGAGAATGTTCCATGTGCACTTGAGGAGAATGCCTATTCTGAAGCTTTGGGGGGAAAAGTTCTGTAAATGTCAATTAGATCCATCTGATCTAGTGTGTCATTTAGAGTCACTGTTTCCTTGTTGATTTTTTGTTTGGAACATGTATTCAGTGAAGTCAGGGGGTGTTAAAGCCCCTTAGTATGACTGTATTGCTGTCGATCTCTCCCTTAAAGTCCTCCAGAAGTCTTTTCCCCCCTTTTTTTTCTCTCAACCTTTTTTTTCCCCAACCTGTGTGAGTCTTTTGTTCTGAGGTGGGTCTCTTGTAGACAGCATATATTTGGGTCTTGTTTTCTTATCCACTCAGCTACCCTATGCCGTTTTATTGGAGCATTTATTCCATTTATATTTAAGGTTATTATTGACAGGTACTTATGTCTATTGCCATTTTATTTCTTTATGCCTATGTTTCTTGTTCTCTCAATTTCAGCTTCTTATTATAGCAGTCTCTTTAACATTTCTTGCAATGCTGGTTTTATGGTGATAAACTCCTTTAGTGGTTTTTTTTGTTTTTCGTTTTTGCCTGGGAAGCTCTTTCTTTCAGCGTGTATTTTGAATGATAGCTTTGCTGGATATAGTAGTCTTGGTTTCAGATCCTTCTTTTGCATTACCTTGAATACTTCGTGCCATTCCCTTCTGGCCTGTAGAGTTTCTGATGAGAAATCAGCTGACAGCCTTATGGGAGCTCTTTTGTAGGTAACAGATTGCTTTTCTCTTGCTGCCTTTAAGATTCTCTCTTTGTCTTGAATTTTTGGCATTTTAATTATAATGTGTCTGGGCATGGGCCTCTCTGGGTTCTTACTTGGGACTGTCTGTGCCTCCTGAATTTGACCAGGTTAGGGAAATGACCAGGTTAGGAAAATGCTCTGCCATTCTTTCTTTAAACAGGTTCTCTAACCCTTGCTTACTTTCTAGATCTTCTGGCATCCCTATGATGGGAATATTGTTACATTTCTTGTTGTCCCACAGCTCTCTGAAACTGTCCTCCTAATTTTTAATTGTATTTTTTTCTTTTTGGATCTCTGGTTGAGGGACTTTTTCTACCCTATCTTCTAATTTGCTGATTCAATCCTCAGCTTCCCCTAATCTGCTGTTTATTCCTTCCAATGTATTTTTTATTTCTACTGTATCATTCTTAATTTCCTTCATAGTTTCCTTATCTTTTTTCATGCTCTTGAGCATGCTTACAATCAGTGTTCTGAACTCTATAGCTGATAGATTGCTTATCTCCATTTCATTTAGCTCTTCTTCTAGAGAATTCTTTTGTTCTTTCATTTGGGGCTTGTTTTTTGTCTCCACATTTTGGCTCCCTGTTTGGGTTTGTTTCTATGTATTAGGTAGATCTGCTAGGACTCCCAGTCTTTTGGATGGTCTCTGGTATAGGCCAATGTCAGATGCTATTTGAGTACCCTGTTTGAAGTTTTGTGTACTACACAACTTGTGGTTCCCTCTGCTGGGGCTGGGTGCATTTGGAAAGGACCAAGATGTGCACCAAGGTCTACTTTCCCAAGCCCTGGGTCCAGAAGCAAATCAGGCAAAGACAAAGAACCAAGAGGTTCACCTCTGCCTGCAGGTTGATTGATCTGAGTCTCTTAATGAGCCTCAAGCTGTAGACCACAGGAAGGTATAAACTCCACAGGGTGGGGCAAGAGGTTTTCCAACAGGGTGGGGCAGTTGCTTCCTCCCCAGACAAAAGCTGCTTGGATGGTAAATGTCTGCCTGAGAAAGATGTCCTCTGCAGTATGGGGGAATGACTCAGCACAGGAATCCAGATGGCTGCCCTCTGAGCTCTATCCCTAGAGCCAACATCCTTAGAGTCTCCTCATACTGCTCTAGTCCACTCTGCCCTCCCTCTGCTGGAGCCCAAGGTGAGTGGTTGCACGAAAAACGGTGCCTTGACCCTTTAGAGCGTACCTGCATTTCCAGCCGTCTCTCCCTGGCAGACAGAAACCCTGTTGCTTTTCACAGCCATATGCCTGTGGGCACCTTTCTCAGTTCTGGTGCTCTGGGCTTGGAAACCCAGCTTGGGGTTTAGGCCCCAAAATTCTCAGTGGGAACCCTCCACATCAGAAATATCCCTCTGGACCTTTAGCTGCTGCCTGTGGGAGCCCAGCCAGCTGTCTTGGCACACTACACTGCACTTCCTACCAGTCTCTATGTGGTCTCCACTTTAGGTCCTTGGTTACGAGGGTGCTCTCCAGCTAGGCTTCAGTTGTAGTTGATTATTCAGGGTGGTTTTTCTATAATTTAGTTGTAATTCCAGTTTGGTCCAGGGAGAGTGTCAGTGTAGCTTCCACTCAGTCTGCCTCCATCTTGGAATCCTCTTCACATTTTTTTGGAATTAGATGAGCTTTAAATTATAATAATAGCTCAACATTTTTGAGCCTTGACCTCTTTGACTATCTGATGATTGTCTCAGAAAAAAAAAAAAGCACATGTATATGAAATTTTGTTTACAATTTTATAATTTTCAGACTCTAGAAATTCAATATAGGCTTGGTTAAGAACCCTTGATTTAAAATAGCAGTTGTTTTGGAGATACTCTTTTCTAATGGTCATCAATTACTTGTCTGCTTGATAAAGACTGTATTGTATACCATATCACTTCAGACTAATGTTACTATAGACATGAAGTAGTCTATTATGCTGTAATACAGATAAACTTAAGAATGATTCATTTTACCCTTTCAGTAAAATTTCCCCCCTGAATAAAGCAATTGTAAGGTAAATGGTTGTTTCGAATTTTTACTCCCTGTGTTTTAGACACTTCTCTGCTCTTGCTGGTCATGTTATTGGTGATTTTGCTTTACCTATTTTTCTTTTCTCTGCTATTTACCTATTCTTTTTATAATTGTGGCAGAACTGAAGATGTATGTAGATGGTTAAGTTAAAGCAAGGTACTCTAAAAAATAGATAAAACACCTAATGGCTCATATATAACTATAGTTTATTTCTCACTTGTGTCTAAATATGTGGGTGGCTCTTTTCTATTCAGTGATTCTAGGTTCTTTCCATCTTCTGGCTCTGCCATCTCTTACAGCCTTATTGTAACCTTCACTCATCTGGCGGAAGGGGCAGAGCACAGAGAAGGCACACCAACTCTTCTAAAAGCACAACCCTGGAAATTGCACATAGCATTTCCACTTACATTCTCTTGGCAAGAACTTAGCAGCACCTAAGAGATGGTCTCTTCATGGGCCTAGCTATACTCCTAACTCCTATTACTTTGCAGGGAAGAAAGGATTTTTATAGACCAATAATAGTTTCTGTCACAGTTGTCAAATGTGGAATCAAGTTACACACACACTGTCTTTTTTTGGGTCTGGCAGAGGAGGTAATTTGTGACTGCTGTTTTATTTGTGCTTAGAGGAATTTTCACTTAATTCCAGTTTCTGGGGTATTATGCTACAAAGTTTAGTGGGCTGTTATCCTCAGTGTAAATATATCCTTCAGATGAACCCAGCCATAACAGTGTGGGTTTTGAAATTATACAGAGCTTGATTCTTATTTTTTTTCTAACTATGTCACCTGATAAAGTTATTTAACCTTTCTGATTCTTGGATTTCTCCTGTAAGATGGGGAAAATATTATACCCATTTCTCTGAGTTGTTGTGAGGATTAAATGATAGTTAATGTAAAGTAGTGAAAGAAATGCCAGATAAGTGATAAATATTGTTATTAATGAATATTAATAACAATGAACAGTAACTGTGATTATTGTTGTCATCCTCCTTATCATTTACGTTTAGTTAGCCAGTCAGTGATTTTTGATTCCTAAGTTCTTTTTCAGTGAAGCTACTGGAACACCCAAGTAGCTCTTTTTTCCCCTCTGAATCCACATGACTTATTTAATCTCCTTAACAGCAGTTGACATTCTTTTCTAATTGATGTTATTATTCCAAACAGTGCATTTCTATTTAATTCCTGGTTCCTCTTTTCTGCTTTGTTATTATTTTAAAAGAAATGTCTGAAATGTTTTACATCTTATTAGTATAGGTCAAATTTATTCTCTTTTTCTCTATATGTATTTTTGTATTTGTGTTTCAGAGTCAAAAACTACGTGTTCAAACAAAAGGAGGCAACGTGATCTGTCTGGGAACAGTTTATGGAAACATAGATATTCATGCATCAGATAAAAGTGTAAGATTAAAACTCTTTTTTCTTTTAGTAATTTCAGTTTTACATCAAGTTGGCTCATACAGTGGGTAGGTTCTATAAAATTTGTGGTCTAACATTCCCTTTTACTGTATTTTAGTTCATTAGTAAATTCAAATTTCAAATTGAGGTGATTAAATATTATACAATTTAAATTTTAGTTTGTGATTTAATATTTTTGACAGTTATTTAGTTTCTTATTTAGAATCAAATAGCATCTTTAAATACTCAATATTTAATTCTAATTCTGAAGAGATTTTTATGATCATGGATTAAAATTGATCATTAAGTAGTACCTCCATAATTGGGATTAAATTTTTCTTCTGTGTTAGGTTTGAGTATTTTTCCAAGACCTGTCTACTTTGCCTTTAGGCAATAGAAGGATGAGCTTCAAAACTCAACTTTCTTCAGTATTTTCCACAAGATGGCACCACTAGATAGCATAGCATTACTATTCTCCAAAATCTTTTATTAGCCATGGGGATTTTGCATGTTATGAGATACTTTGTATTTTTTAATCAACTTTTGTTCCTTTCTATAATTTAGCACAATATTAAGAGTAAAGGTATAATTTTGAAGTATACATTATTTCAATTTTTTAAAACATATTGATAATGTTTTAAATCTTTGAAAAATATCTGTCACCTTTTATTTGCACTTACACAGTTTGCAAAGATCTTTTGTTACAAATTTGTTAAATTTCATACTGAGTTTTATTCTCAGATAATTGGTAGGGAAGAGTTGTGAGTGTATCTGATAGGTAGGTTACTGTTGGCATACTATAAACAAGGTAGATTATAACACTAATTGTTTCTACTATTGTCACTTTTATTTTCTGTCATCAATCTGTGGGAGACTGTTTAAACCCACACATTTAAATTTAACCTTTAAATTGAACTGGGAAAGTATTGAAAGATACCTCCTTGCCTTATGTGGCAACTCTTTTGAGATGACATTGAGTTTCACCTCTCAGATTGCTGTGGTCTTGGAGATACAAAAGGGAAATTGGACAACTATTTTTAGCTCCTTCAAACTCTGTGCGTTAAATGATAGCTTATGT
This sequence comes from Miniopterus natalensis, assembly GCF_054644295.1. Taxonomy (NCBI): domain Eukaryota; kingdom Metazoa; phylum Chordata; class Mammalia; order Chiroptera; family Miniopteridae; genus Miniopterus; species Miniopterus natalensis. Next base: position 46,632,753 of record NC_142090.1, on the reverse strand, counting down.
TATCTGAAATGATCTAAGTTACCAGAATATTACATATTGACATTCAAATATAAGTATCAGAGAAGAATTTAAATCATCTCTTAATTATTTGCTATTTTGAATATTTTTGCCACTGTTTCTACTCATTATTTCTTTCTTTCAACTTTCGTGGTTTATCACATATTCATTTATTCCTATTTTCTATTATACTGTTTTGTTTTCTTGCTTGAGTTTTGTGTTGTACTAAAGAATCAGTCTAGATATTTCTTTATATTATAGTTTAATTTTTAAAGCATATTTCTAAGATTAAGGGGTTTTTACATTAAGTAAATGCTTATGAAATATGTTAATGTTTAATATACTACTTTTACAGACTTGTGCTTTGCATATTTGAGAGGCAGCATTGTGAATTGGTTAAGAGCAATAATTAAGCACCAGACTATCTGGGTTTCAATCCTGGCTCAGCTACTCACTAAGCTCTTTAACTTCTGACAAATTACTTAATCTCTTTGTGTCAGCATTTTCTGAAAAATAGAATAATAGTAATGTACTTCACTCAGAGGATTGTTATGAGGATTAAATGAGTTAATATAGACAACGTACTTAAAACAATGTCTGGGTCATAGCTAACTCTAATATAGTGTTTAATACAATGATGATGATAAAGGTAGATGAAGTATAACAAAGATAACTTGATCAGTCCTGATTTGACCAGTTAACTTTACTGAGACTTCGTTTCATTATTCATAAAATAAGGATGGTATAATTTGTTTTTCCTAGTCAACAAGATTATGAGAATCAAGTGAGTTCTATAAACACTTAACAGCATTCTTTACTTGTTATTTTATATGGAGTTGCTATTTTTAAATTATATCATTAATTCCAGTATCCTAAATTTGGTACAGAGAAGATAGAAATTCATTTGACTATTGGGTGAATTAATGACATAGTTATCAATTGACTTTCTTAGGTTGGACTATAAAGCCACAGTGCTTCCTTAAAACGTGATTTTCATTATATGTAATGTTGATTTATAATAAATAAACTTATGAAAAGTTTTTCCTCTCATATAGAAAAGAAAATTATTAATTTATAGCAATACCTCTTTCAGGAATTGATTTTGATTTTTTAATCTATTTTTTCTTTCTTTAAATAGCTATTTCTGTTAATAAGCAAGTTATATAGTTTAATCCAAAGAGTCTATTTATGATTATTTGTTTTATTATAATTAGTAACTATAAATCAGAGCCTCAGTGTTTTGATATAAACTGTGGTGTCTTAAGTTTAATTGTTCTAGTTATTATTTGATATAGTGTATTATATTAATGAATTTTGAATTTGTTTGAAATTAATTTTATAGAACGATCGGTTAAAATAACTATATTATTGTGGTGGGAGAATTGTTGTACTTTCACTTGCATTCATTTGCTTTGGTGGGGCAGTGGAGGATTTTTTTCTTGCTTCCTACAGATTAAAATATTTCATGTTTAATGAATAAAGTAAATCCTTGACATTTTCCAGATATTCATAAAGAGTCTCTTAAAGGCTTTATTTGGTTGTGGGGAGAATCTAATCAAAAGTGCCCCTTTGCCAGTTGAATTAAGTTTCAACTATTTTCTCAATATTTATCTATCTTTTGGTGATCCCTAAAACAGCTTCTGTATTTGTAAAAAGCTAGAGTATTCCTACTTGTTAACTAGTTTATAGAAACTTGGAGAATTTAAAACCATGTATAAGGCAACTTTTCATGAAGAAACTTTGTAGGTAAAAGGTAAATTTTTCAGGAATTTTATACCTTTACTATAACACTGAAGACTGCAAAACATTTGTATTCTCACAAATTTGAATATATCTATTTTCCTTTGACAGAATTATTAAAACTAAATTTAAAGTAAAATTCCTGTGAATCTATAATTACCTTAAAACAGGCTATAGTAGGTAAGAAGCTGTTGGTTGTATATTATATATTTAATCAAAGCCCATTAAAAAAGAACGTTATAGATTTCAAATCCAAGGCCAAGTATTCTAATCTGCTTCCCATAAGAATCTCAAGGTACTTTTCTTTCTTTTTTCATAGTTATATTTCTCTTCTCATATTTTAGTATTCTTGAAACTGAATTTGTATTAAAAATATTTTGACCTTTTAACAGTTTTTGAAAGACATATTAGGAGCAGGTTACACTGATGCCCATGTGTTGAAAAACAGTGATGTTCTTTCTTTAAACACCTCAGTGTAATACTTGAATTTGACTCTGGGCAAAACTGGCAAGCCTTCCTGGTGACTTCAGTTTCTATATCAACAATTTTATGTTGCCCAGCAGGCTGTGGCTCAGAGGTTGAGCATCAACCTAGGACCCAGGAGATGGCGTTTCGATTCCTGGTCAGGGCACATTCCCAGGATTCAGGTTCCATCCCCAGTTGGGGGCGTGCAGGAGGCAGCCGATCAATGACTACTCTCCCATCATTGATGTTTCTAGCTCTCTCTTCCTTCTTTCTGGAATCAATAAGGATATATTTAAAAATAAACAAAAAAAAATTTTATATTAACATTCACTTTATGCTTTAAAAATATTTGTTTAAAATACTACAAAGATGATTTGCAATCCTAAACTAGATATCTTCATTTAAATTGTGCTCAATATTTGAGACATAAATACTATATTTTGTTAGGGAAGCTTAGGGATAAATACAAAAGTCCTTCCATTTTGTTCAGTGGAAAGCTACTGCCTTAATAGATGTAAAGTGGAAAATTTCTAAAAATAATACTGCATTCATTGCATTAACAGATGAAAGGAGAAAAATCATGATAGTCTAATAAAATCAGATAAAGTATGTGCTAAAATTCAAAACCCATTATGATTTAAACAATAACAAAACAAACTTGAAATATAAGAGGACTTCCTTAATCTGATAAAAGAGATCAAAAAGGGATCTAACAGCAAACACCTATTCAGGGATGCAGTGTTGTCAGCTTTCCCTCAGAACAGGAAAAAGGTGAGAATTCTTGTGGTCCCATGGCTTCTATTCACCATTGAATTGGAGGCCTCAGCCAGATCGTATGAGAGGAAGCAGCAAGAAAATCAATAATGTAAAGCGTGGAAGGGAAGAAATTCAACTATCACTTGCAGATAATATAATTGTGCATGTAGAAAGCATTTTTTAATTCAGGTAAATTATTAGAATTAGTGAGTTTAGTGAAGTTGTTGTATTTAAGGTCAAATAAAAAGGCCAATTAAGATAAAATGAAGTTAAAAATATCTTTTATAATAGCACTTAGAAATATCAAATAGGATAAGTTTAACAAAAGATGAAAATATAAAACATTATTAAAAGAAATTAAAGAAGATCTAAATAAACGAATATAATGGGTCTATTTCACATTCCACAGAGAGTACACTGTTCCTCTCAATTTTGTAATTGACCTATTTAGGGAATCAAAGTCAATAAAGTGATTGGATACTAACTTTTTATGTTGTTACCTACTACTTCTGTAAGTACCATTTTGGCTTTTTACCAGTCCTTGTTTTATAATGAACTGACTTGAGTCTTTCTCTTACTAGACTGTGACCGTAGATAAACTGCAGGGAAGTTCTGTTACTATAGCTACTGAAGATGGTTTGCTGAAAGCCAAGTATCTTTACACAGAATCTTCATTTCTATCTTCTGCTGCTGGGGATATTACACTAGGAAGTGTTCATGGTAAGATGACAGACGCCTAATACATTTCAGACTTTCCACATAATGTAGATTTTAAGAGATGACTCTGTTTCTCTGTATTTAAAGGATCTGCCATTAGGAAGCTATCCTCCTAAATAATTAATTACAGAGTAACCGTCTTTTAAAAAACACATAAAATAAAGCAACTTATAAGCTGTTTAATTTTGGCAAGAAATTAAGTATTATGCTGTTATACATAAAGGTAATAATAATAATGCTGATTTTTAATGCATTTCCTTAAATAAGAAAATATATGCAGGAGATATTTAGAGGAAAGCACAAAGAAATAAAAGAAATAAAAGCAGTGTTAAAAATAAATATGGGTTTTGAGTGGTTGCTTTTATGTTATAAGAAAGCTAAGGATTAAATAAATTAATGAAGTATTTGTGTGGAATCTAATTGTAGTAACTTAGTGATACTAATTCTGACTGAAATATTTTATGTGTGTTGTGACTTTCAAAACATGTCTCTGCAGACAAGTAATATTATTTAGTTGATTCACTTTATTGAAAGAAAAGAAGAGAGCATAATAGTGAAGAAGTATGGCAAAGGGCATGCTGGTATGTAGTGTCACTCAGCATGCCTCTTAAGTTTTCACATAGCAGATGATTCAAATTTAGGCATGTTTTCTGAAATATACATAGATAGAATTAAGTGTCACTTATCCTGGAAAGATCAACATTATATGCACATCTGCTAAATGCCTTTTGGACCATTTTCCAGGGAATATAGTCTGAAGCTTTTTCCATGTAGAGACCACTCATTTAACTTCTATAGAAAAGCTGAATACTGGGATCTATACACTTTGGCAAAACCTTCAGATTTTAGTAGTGAGCATGAATTATTAGGTGATATTAGAAAGCATGGCTAGTGCTAGCCAACCTGTGTAGCAAATTAGCAAATAGTCTTATAGTTTCAAAAATCTTGCCTTAGCCAATGTGGCTCTGTTGGTTGAGTATTGTCCCTTGCATCAAAAGGTTGCTGGTTTGAGTCCCAGTCAGGGCACATGCCCAGGTTGCAGGTTGTGTTCTGTTCAGGAAGCAACCAATCACTGTTTCTCTTTCTCTCTCTTTCTCCCTTCCTCTCTCTGTAAAATCAATAAAACATATGTATTTTTTTAAATCGTAGGAATTGAGTACTTGTAGTCTTGAAATAATCCTTGAACCTCAATTTAATAGTTAAACTTCATCAACCATTATTGCAATGTTAAGGTATTATTTAAGCCCCAAATAGCTTGAGTCCAATGGAGCTGTGTCCAGATAAAGCAAATAGTTTTGTGGCTTATTCATTTATTTTTCACTCAGCTGTGCATTGAATAGTTCTGGTAATTTGTAACTGTTCATATTTTAATAGTGACTTTTTTGTAAGCATTGCATTTCTGTCTTTTGCAATTAAAAGTACTATACTTAAGCCCTGGCTGGGTGGCTCAGTTGGTTGGAGCATTGTCCCATGTACTAAAAAAGTTGCAGGCTTGATTCCCGGACAGGGCACACACCTAGGTTGTGAGTTAGATTCCCAGTCGGGGCGTGTATGAGAGGGAACCATCAAAGTTTCTCATATCAATGTTTCTCTCTCTCTCTCTCTCTCTCTCTCTCTCAAGCTCTCTCTTGTCTCCCCCTTCCTTCCTCTCTCCCTTTCTCTCTCCCTTTCTTCCTCTCTCTCTAAAATCAATAAACATATCCTTAGCCCAGCTGAGTGTGGCTCAGCGGTTGAGCATAGACCTAGGATCTAGGAGATCACGGTTCAATTCCTGGTCAGGGCACATGCCCGGGTTGTGGGCTCGATCCCCAGTCCGGGGCTTGCAGGAGGCAGCCTATCAATGACAACTCTCCCATCATTGATGTTTCTATCTCTTTCTCTCCCTCTCCCTTCCTCTCTCTGAAATCAATAAAGATATATTAAAAAAAACAACCTTAAAAAAACAAACAAGAAACATAACCTCAGGGAAAGATTAAAAATAAAAGTACTGTAGTACTTAATGCATTGAGTAGCTTTTAGTGGTGAAGCAATTCCTTATCAACTCAGATTTAATTAATGCCCATAAGAACAGCTCTGTTCTCTGCAGTGCTTTATACCATGTTTACACTAAATTCATTGTTTAATTTTTTATTTTATTTTATTTTTTTGCTTTTAAGTTAGACAAGAATTGCATTTGGTAGTTTATCATTAATAGCTTACATGATAGTAAAACAGATGCACTTTTTTGAGGCAATCCTCAAAATACTCTAGGTCTCTTGATTACTTAAAGTAGCTGAAATGGAAACAAATTATAGGGATAAAAGAGTTTATCATTCCTTAGCCTTTGTAAACCCTTTTATATTTACTGACTTTTAATATGAAGTCAAATACCTTTCCTTGGGTAGTTTAAATCTGGATCAGACCTAAATCCTCTTTTGTCTCAGGTTGGGTTTCTTGAAAGCAGACTCTCAGATGGAAATTAGAGTGTAGCAAATTTACTAGGGAGGCCTTTTGGGACCAATGCCATACAAAGGAAGGAAGCCCAATTTCTGTGGAAGTTGGACTGTGATGCAACAAACCCAAGAGTGAAGCTGGGGTGATCCTCATAGTTGTCTCATTTTGGGGTAAGGGGAGCTGGGTCTATATATTCCCAATTATTATGTTAGCAGATGGCGACTGGGCCCAGAGCAGGTCTACCTCGGGCTGGCCTGTAGTATATGGGTTCTTGACATCCTGCAGGAAAGATTTCACAGTATGAGTCCAGGTGATTTTGAGAGTACATTTATTAAAATGGGGGGCAGTGAAACAAAGGAAGGACTTAGGGTAGAAGAAACAACAGGAGAGAGCCTATGTGGTGCTCTGCTTTAGCTCCCTAAAATGTGAGCCCCAAGGCGGGGCTACTGTTAGCTCGATGGGAAGTAAAAGTCACAGTGACAGAGATAAACCAGGGTGGGACTGTTTTTACCTTACTGGAAAGTCAGAGAAAAAGGGGGCTTTGGAGACAAGTTCAGGTGGTAAGCCCTGGACAAGCTTCCACTACCCGCTTCTCCCCTGGTTGCAAGTCTCATGGGGACCTCAGAATTTAGGAGAAAGGAAGTAAAAAGTTCATTCCTGAGAAGGTGCATGGGCGTGCTCCAGAGAGAGCCTGCCCAGCATCCTTTGTCTTGAGGGTTTTTATCTCTCTTCTGGGAGCGAGAATCTTAGGGGAGGGTTTCAGCAGAATATTCATCAGCTTTCCAGGTGCATTTTTAACATACTGACGCATCAAAGTGAGCATATAGGGGAGTTTGGGATTATCCTCTGCTCAGTTTCACTCCTTAACTTTTATCTTGGGTCTGTCTGGCTGTAATTGGTTTTTGGTATTTGTTCCTCTAACTTCATCCATCCTTAGGTTTGGCTGGCACAAATTGCATTAATTCAGTCTCTGTCCTCTATCTCCCTCACCTGGGCGATTTAAGCTGTTTATTCTTTGGTCAGGGAGGAGAGGTATAAACCATTTGTTCTCAAATGTCCTTGGTTAGGGATGATAAGGTCTTAACGATTACTAGCTGGCTGTAAATTGGTTAAATTGTTTGGCCTTGTTTAATTATCTTGTCTCAGTTTCCACATCCCACTTACCCAGAAATTTTCCTGGCTTCTTACTGTCCTGCCTCAATTAGAGTCAAGCTGCCTCAGGAAGGAGTATGATCTTAGGCCAAAATGGCTTTTTATTCGACCCCCTAAGAGAGCTGACATCTGAGGGCTGTCTGCCAGCATTACTCCAACAGTTAGGAAAACAAGCCCTTCAGTTATGAAGGGGTTCTGGATGATGAGTCACAGCATTCACTACAGTTATATTTATTGATTCATTCAACACACAGCGTGTGGCAAAAGTAGGTTTACAATTGTGACTACATGATGCAGTTTATTCTGGTATTATTATTTATTCTTATATTATTTTCCATACAATGACTGCAAACCTACTTTTGCCCCACCCTGTATTTTCTAGTAGTGAGTAATGAGTAATGACTAAGGTAACTGATGAATAATATTTTCTATTTGTAAAGTTGGTTGAATCAAAATAATTATGTACTTATGCCTTCTAATACAAAATAAACTAATTTATTCATTGATTCAACAAATATTCCCCACTGTTCCGGCACTAGGAGTCTAGTGAGAAAATAGGTACTTGGATAGTTTGTTTTTAGATAAAAGACTTTGTGACAGTATACTATTTTGATTTCCTTCTAAGTTATCAAAATTAGATAATAAGTATATTTTATTACACTCTGCTATTTGAATATTTATGGTTTTAAAGAATTTTTTACATATACATGTAAAACATATGTATTTACATGTATTCCACTAAATGTGTTTTTAATATTTAAATATATATAGTCTCCTGACTCTTTTAGAGAGAAAGAAAAGTTTCCTTGAATTGGTTTGTTGGGATTGGTTTTGCACACCCAATTGATAACTTTGATAGCACTGAGAATTTTATAAAGAAATGTCCCAGTTTGCCTTAAGAGTGACATGTGGTCACTGATGAATTTATAAATCTGCCTTGTAAATTTAGAAAGTTAGAAATAATATAAAATTTTAAAAGAAAGAAGCTTCTATTGGATTAAACAGAACTTTTCATGAAGTTTATGAAAATACTTTGTTCAAATTCTAGTATTAAGTCCATTGTTAAATTTTTGGTTTGATTATCATTTTGACCTATGATTATGTTATGTTAATGCTGAATCTGGACTTAAAACATTTTTATAGGAAATACTAGAAAGAAATTACAGCTTCCCTTGTGGTATAGACAGCATAGATTTTTTTCAGGATTTAGACATGAGATACTAAATGTTGCTGTTCCATGCCGCTTGCACTCAGCTCAGCTCCTTGGAGGGACTCGACTTCTTCCACAAAGGTGATGCTGCCACGTTCAGTGTGTGACTTCCAATCTTCCACGGAAGGAAGAGAGACCATAGAGGATCATGTGAGAAGTTTCAGAAACTAGACCTAGAAGTGCTTACACTTCTTCTGTCATATACTTTTAGCCAGAATATTTTTATATGACTTTCTCTGACTCCAACAGGCTGAAATACAGAGTTTAATAGTGTTCTAAGGAAGGAGTAAATACACACATATTAGGGGGCACTGGTGGTCTTTGTCAGATCTTATAATTGCTCTTAACAAACTTCTGTGAGTTCCTGATTTTTCCACCCCATTGGTACTCTCCAGGATTTCTTCCTTGTTCTGTTGTTCTTTCTCTTCTTTCTTTTCCTTAGGCATCTAACACACTTTGTGTCTTAACTACCCTTGTATTCTAATGATTCAGTTTTATATTTCTAGCCCTGATTTCCAACTATACATCCATCTGCTTGCTGTAGACATAGCCATTTGGATCTTTACAGGTATCTCAAACTCAACATTTCTTTTCTTTTTTTTTTTTACTTCTCACCTGAGGATATTTTTCCCATTGCTTTTCAGAGAGAGCGGAAGGGAAGGGAGAGAGGGGGGGAGAGAGACATTGATATGAGAAAGACATACCAATTGGTTGCTTCCTGCATGTGCGCCAACCAGGGTCAGGGATTGAGCCTGTAACTGAGGTATGTGCCCTTGACCGAAATCAAACCCAGGACCCTTCATTCTGAGGGCCAAAACTATAACCACTGAGCCAAACCTGCTAGGGCTCAAACTCAACATTTCTAAGTCCTTTCTCCTACTTTTCCAGCCCCACCCAGCTCTATCCATATTTTGTTCCTCCATTTTTACTTCCATTTGCTGTTTTTGATATTACCATGTATCTGACTCCCCAAACTAGAGATCTAGAAGTAATATAGGCATACGTGGGAGATATTGTAGGTTCGGTTCCAGACCACCGTAATAAAGTGAGGGTCTCAATAAAGCGAGTTGTAATCTTTTTGCTAGTGGAGGGTCTTGCCTTTGGTTTGGGGGGGAAAAACACACCTCTGAAGCACAGTGAAGTGTGGTAACCACATGGTATAACCTGTACTAAATTCCTCTCTCTCCTTCACCTTCCACATCTCATCAATCACCAAGTTTAGGTAGGTTTTATCATCTAAATATTTCTTCAGTCTATCCCATCGTTTTCTTTCTAATTTCTACTGTTCAGCTTCAGATTCTTGTCATCTCTTGCCTTAACTCGAGCAATAACTTTGCTTCCAGTCTTGCCTTCTTCAAATCTAAACTCACTATAGCTATGGTTGTTTAATATAAATGCACATTGAACATGGTATTCTCTTACTCAAACCTTTTCCTCCTTGACCTGGCTAACTTACCACTTCCCTCTTCTGATCCTATGCTTTGTCTTCCAGAATTAGACAGTCTCTTACTTTTTCTAGCATACATTCTTCCGTGTTTTATACTTCTGAGTCCTTGATCAGAGCATTTGATCATACTGATTATTCTGTTTATAGTCTTCCTAAAATGCTTCCCCAGCTTTCCTTATCCCATTGACTTCTAGTAATCTTCCAGTACTCAGCTAAAGCATCTTCTCCTCATCTTTGACCTTGAATTCTTGCCTAATTATAAACTGCTTAGGAACAGTTTTATTCATCTATGTATTCTTAGCATTTAGGACTGTGGCTTGCAAATAGCAAGTGCCTCCCTTCCTGTCTCCCATCCCTAGAGAAAAAACACAAAAAAGGGATTTAACCTTTAAAGATATTTGATTGCTCTGTTTGGATTATATAAGTATATGTGCTGTTTTAACCATAATAACATTTCTTTTAGTGAAGAAAAATAAACTATTTATTTTTAAATTGATAGCTTATTTTTCTCCCTGACCATGCTAGAATGGAGTTACTAGCTATGAAAAACTGGATATTTTCCTTAAACACTGCAGTTTGTGGAAAATTTGTGTAACTTGAGAGTAGAGTAAGCACACATAGTTATTACAGACTATATGGCATCTGCTTTATTGGAAAGAAGACTTTTACAGAGATCTACTCCTGTCAAATAGTTGATTTTTTTATTGTTTTCAGTGATTGGAGATGAAATAGGTGAAAACAAAATACAGAAAATTGTGCTAGTAATGTCCACTTGGTTGATTTATGTACTTTTAAATATTCTATCTCATTCCATAAAATATTTGAGGTAAGAGACCCATTTTGTATATTCTATTAACTTTGGAATATTTCTGTTTACGGTAGAGATTTTCTAAAAATTCTGATATGAGTTGAAAAAATATGTATTTTGCTTATTGCTTTGAAAATCCTTTAGCATTGACAAAAATATTTAAAAATATTCTTTATATTTAAAAATATTTTTTCCATAGTATTCTTGTTCTATTATGCTTTTACTCTATTGACCTCTTATACTCAAGTGAGATATAGTCTGAAACTATTGGTCCCACTATAATATGAACTAGTCCTCATTCTTTAATGAATTTAAAACTTCTATTTTATGGTTCTAAGAACCATTATTTTCTTGAGATTGCTTTACTTTCATCATGAGCACTAATGATACAATCTTTAAGAAAGACCGTATTTTCATTAAAAAATGGTAAGTTTTTACTGCATTCACTGAAGACTAGTATAAGATAATAAAGCTCCTTTGCCTTGCTGAGTGGGTGACTGGACTGACTAACTAAATGACTGACTATAAAACTATGTCATTATTCTTTACTAATACTTAAAATGACAAATACTCGGTGTCTGATTCATATTATTTTTTTAAATATATTTTTATTGATTTCAGAAAGAGGAAGGGAGAGAGAGAGAGAAACATCAATGATGAGAAAATCATTGATTGGCTGCCTCCTGCACGCCCCCTACTGGGGATCGAGCCCACAATGTGGGCATGTGCCCTGACTGGGAATCGAACCTCTATCTCCTGGGTCATAGGTCGGTGCTCAACCACTGAGCCACATTTGCTGGGCTGATTCATCTTATTTTTGAAGTGTTCAGGAGGAGGAAGCAGTAAAGAGAATTCTGAGTGGAAGGATCCACTGTCTCACACTAGGTTAATTGTCCTAAAGCATGGTTTTTGTGTATTGGTTTCTATCTTGAAATTCTTTGCTAACTCCTTCAATGTAGGATAAAGTCAGTAAACTGACATTCCATGGTTCTGCTACAGATTGATCTTTATCCATTTTCCCAAACTAAATTTAAACATTTGTTTAAAAAGTAATCATGTTTACTGTGTATGTACCGGGCACTGTGCTAAGCTCTTGAAATATAATGCCAAATAAGATGTCATCCCTGTCCTCATAGATGTGCCTGATTGCTCCAACCCAGCTGATCTGCATGATTTAAACATAACATGTATGGTTTCAGCTTTTTATCTTTGCTTATGTAATTCTTTTTCCCAGAAAATCCTTCTCCCTCAGTATATTCAAATTTTATCTATGTTTCAAATCTCAGCTCTGATGATAATCTCCAATATTGCTATTCTTCCTGGGTATGTTAGGTCATTTTAATCTCTTTTCTCTGAATGGCTCTGGCACCTAGTTCATACTGTTCACTTATGAGGTTAACTTACAATGATTAATAAATATTAATTTTTAACTTTTCATGTATGCATCTCTCCAGATATCCTATAAGGTTTTGGGTGGCTAGTCTGTCCTCTACCCCACCCTCTCCCTCCCACCCTGTCATGATGCATATCCCTCCCACATGCAAAATGCCCACCCTTCCTTCCAAGGATTCCAAAAGTTTCATCCCATTTATACATCACTTCAGAGTCCAGAATCTCTACATCAAAATCAGATCAAGTGTTGATGAGGCTCCTCAGGTATAGTTACTTAAGTACAGATCTTCAAGTAGAGGAATACCTTGTTTTATTATTCTTTGCTTTATTGTGCTTCATAGATGTTACATGTTTTATAAATTGAAGGCAAAATGATTACAGCTCACTTTATTGCAATATTTGCTTTATTGTGGTATGGTACCAAACCTGCAATATTTCTGAGGTATGCCTGTATTGTAGTTCCTCTGAATCTGAAGACCTGTGAACTAAAGAAACAAATTATCTAGCCCCGCCACTTCAACCCCTACATACACCACCTACACACACCACCTACACACCCAACATACAGTGATAAAACAGGCATAGGATAGTTGTTTCAACTTTCCTATTCTAAGGGGGGAAAGTGAGAAGCACAAAGGAGTCATTGGTCCATAGGGATTTTGAAATTTGAATGGGCAAGCATTGGAGGTTCCTTGATTAAACCTCAAGGCCTGGGAATAATTAGGGTTCCAGGCTTTGCTCTCTGAGTTCTAGGTTCCTGCCACTGAGTCATCCTTTCTTTTTCATGAACTGTAGCATGTATTTGAAGATGAGTAGTTTTCTCAGTCTACTTCCTGCCAGTAGAATTTTGTGGGTCGAATGGTCTCTTCATTTTGTACTGTCACTGTCCCTTTTAGTCTACTTTGCAGTGTGTTTGCTGATATAATTCTGTCAAAACTTTTGTCAGCCTCCTGTGAATCACATTGGGGTTTATTCCACTAGATAAAAGCCACATCTAAGAACCTTTTGAAAATAGGGGCTTCTGCAGAGGTATTGAGAGCTACAATGCTCTCCAGCTTTCTAGAGGGCCTATTGTTTGATTGAGAGCATCTATGAGACATACCCTTAATCTTTTTAAAGGACCTTTTTGTATAACATTAATACTGTAAGGTGCACTCTCGATCTTTCCAGGGTCTTAACAAAAGGTTTTACAGTTATCCCCTCAGCTTCATTTTTAGGCCATGTGTGGCAGTGCCCTGGATTCAAAGTTTGTTTGGAAGCCCTTCTTTACTTTAGCATATTTTGCCATCTTGAGAGACTGAGAATTTTCAAAAACATTCATGTCCAGATTCTTTTTTTTGTTTAACAGTTCTTTAGTTTTTCTCTCTTCTCTTGCATTTTACTGTGAGCAATAAGAAAAAAAGTATGCATCACCTACAACACTTTGACTTTGCTCAGGAATCTTAGCTAGATCATTCAGTTTATTAGGCATATTTCCTACTTTCCATGTTACTGATGGTGATAGTGTTGCTAAGTTTCTGTTACTGCTTAAGGATCCTCCTTCCTCCAATTTCCAAAAATATTTTTCCTCACTTCCCTTTAAGCTCTCATGGGAAGCATACTAACAATTTGTTCAAGGCAACTTAGGTCTTCTCTAACATGCTCCTTAAAATCCTTCCAACCTCTACCCACTGCCAAGTTTATAAAGCTAATTCCACATTTTTAGGTATTTATTATGGCAGCACCCTCCCCCCCCCCCCACTTCCAGCTTTTAAAATCTGTGCTAGTTACCTCTTCCTCTGTTACAAATTACCCCAAAACTTAGCAGCTGAAAATAACAGTTTTTGTCTTATAGTCTAGATGGGTCAGGAATCTGGGTGCAGCTTAACTGGGTCCTCTGCCTCAGTATCTCTTATGAGATTGTGATTGTGGGCTCATCTGAAGGTTCAACCAGGGGAGAATCTGCTTCCTAGCTCACTTGTGTGGTTGTTGGCAGGATTCAGTCCAGATCCTGTTAGATGGAGGCCTCTTTGAGTTCCTTGCTTGTGAGCCACTTTCATAGGGCAGTTGACAACATGTCTGGCTCCCTTCCATCACAGCAAAAGATGGGTAGCCAAGACAGAAGCCAGAATCTTTTTTGTAACCTGATCTTGGAAGTAGCATCCAATCACTTTTGCCCTATTTTCTTTGTCAAAAACAAATATTATGTCCAGCTTACACACGAGGGGAGGAGATTATACAAGGCAGGAATCATTGTAAGCCATCTAAGCAGCTGTATGATCTTTGGCCACTATTTGCATGTGATGGCGAATCTGCATTTACTGGATTTAAAATTAGAAGAGTGTCTAGAACACACCAGTGAAATAATATTTACATAACACATTTAACAGTTTCTTTACAACCTAATAATTTACTGAGACTTCAAAATAATTTTATGGGCTTAACTTCACACAAACCAAGTTTTGTTCCTATACAAATGTACCCATTGTTCATATATTCCCATGAAGTATGATGGAATATAAGACTTTTAAGAGATTTTTGTAATCAAGCACATCTGACTATTGGACAAATGAATCATGTACCCATGAAATGAAATAATAAATGAGTTTACTTACCCTAGATTAATTTTAAGATAGTAATTATTCCTTTACTTTTAAGTGTAGTTTTTGAATTATGGTAGAAGAGGTAATATTGCTTACACTTTCAGTTGTAGTAAATGTGGTTAGTATTTATACATACATACAAACACACATATGAAGAAATATCTTACTATTGTTGGTATTGGAGGAGGGGGACTGGGAAGAATGGTTGCAATAACCCATACTTGTCCTGGAAAGTGTATATTCATTGAAACATGGAACCTTTGAGGCTTTTTTCTTTGTTAGTCATCTTTCAGTGTATTCATTATTTCTGCCCTAAACTTCTTTAACTGTTGCCACAGAAACCACTTTAATCTAAAATATAGGCATGGCACACTGGCTTGAAAAATAATAGTAATTATTTTTTCTCATAGATTATTTTAGTATTACTTGGTTCAGAGCTTGGCTTTGTGTTGTCTGATAAATACAGTGATGTTTAGATTGAAAATGCATAGTCAGTGCATTTAAGTAATTTTTTTCTCTTTTTAATTGTTTATATTATTACTGATATCCCATTTTCACCCTCCTTTGCTCATCTCCACCCAGCCCTCACCCCCCTTCCCTCTGTCCAACACCAAACTGTCGTCTGTGGTTTATGCATATATGTTCTTTGACTAATCCTTTCACTTTCTTTCATCCAGTTAATTTTCATTTGTGGATTTTAGAAACATGATGTTTCTTTCATATTTCCCAGAATATATGGTGGTATATTTTATAGTTCTACTAAAAAGCTTAAAATGGAATGGAGGAAGAGAGTGCACATAGATGCCTAAAGCTTTTTATTTCAGAGTTGCAACTAAATTTCTGATTGTTGTGTGATACTGAGAAAAATTGCCAACAATAAAAACAATATTATTAAATAAATAACATTGTGGATATCCAGCCATGTTCTAGATTATTCCTAATATATAAAATTGTTTTTCTTTTTCTCTCTTTTACAGGTAATATAACATTACAAAGCAAGATGGGTAATATCACAGTAGGTATGTGCTAAGATGCTCATTAATAAATTTTGCATGCTTTTTAATATGGCTGTATTTGTGATATTTTGTTAGGGTAAATAAAGTCTACAGTTTAGCTGATGACTTGATAGGATCCTGATATGCAAGTTAAATATAGGCAGACCCAATGTATGAATATGTGAAATTGTTTCTGGAAATGTATTGGTTCATTATCCTATAAATATTGTATAATTATTGGTTTGGCATTAATCAGAATAGGGTTAGAATTCTAATTTCATCACTTTCTATACATGGGCAAATTACTTAACTTCTCAGTTTCCACATCTGAAAAAATAGAAATAATAGTAAGTTCCTATCATATAGGGTTGTTATAAGGATTAAACATATATATATGTACTTTAGCACAGTGTCTGACATATGGTAAAAATTTAATAAATAATAACCATTTTTGTTACTGTTATTGTTCTAATCTTAGGCCAGAACAAATTGTACATTAGACCTAATCACCACATGTGATGCTGTGCCTGCTGGAGGAAAAGTTCAGAGTTCAAGATAGTTTAGATAAAGCTTTTCTCTATCCCAAGTAGTACCTGCTTGCCTGTTAGGTGAAGGCGCACTCTGAGCTCTCGGAGTGGTGGTGGTCTTTTAGTCCTTAGAGGTTCAGGGGTTTGGAATGGGGAGCTGGGATCCTTGTGGGGGAGCTGTGGCTCATAGCCAGTATAAATGCCTGGGGCCTCCTGTTTTTGTCCTTTTTGACATATTTTTTCTTCCTTTGTGCTGATTGAAATAGTATGGCCAACAACCCTTTTCACTATCACTTCTGGATTTTCTGGTTTAAAGTGCACCTCCTTCTTTAAGTTTTCTAGAGATTGCAACTTTTATGTTGAATGGGAGATAAAAAGAAGATAAAGACTTCCTCAGTGATAATTGTAAATCATTTTAACACATGACAGAAGGACTTAACCAGTGGCAAATCAAGATTTACTGTTGACGCTTTGTGCCGTTTATCAGAGGACACATCTGAGAATAGTAAGGGGAGTTTCTAGGTTGAGCAAAAATGTACACTGGCAAGAAGCTGAGCTGGCTGGGGAGAAGTCCTAGACGTGGGCGGAGTTTGTAGCAGTAAGGGAAGGGGAAAAGAAGGGGAATATTCCAGATTGGAGGCACAGGGAGTCTCACTACCTACTAGCAGCCCTTTAGGCAAATGTGAACTTGGGGAATACATATAAAATAATATAATATAAATATAATGCTAATATTATTCTTCAGTAGAAATGTGGGAACATAAAGTGAAAAACATTCGGTCTAAAATTGGAAATAAATAGTTATTTCTCCATACTGGAAAAAAGTAGGAATAATAAGGATGAAATGTGCAGTAATTTACATCTTTGAAGATGATTTCATAGAACTCTGTATAAGTGATTAACGTTATGAATTCTTGTTAATTTTCCCTATAAACGTCCCCCTTTTCCCACTGTTAAGTATTAGAGGGATTTTAAGGCAAGGTGTTTTATTTTTCTTAGATAAATCTCTCCACTCAAAGAAAATTACCTGAGCCCAGAGATAAGAAATATTTTATAGATATATATAGACATCCTATATATATCTATAAAATATCTACATCTAATGTTGTTTTTAAAAACTTTTTTTAAAAATTTAGATTGTTCTTAAAAATACACAAATATGTAAAGGTAAATAAAGGTTGTATTTCTTATTTTGTAAACATCATTGGTAAATCTTGAGTTCTATTCTTGAATCAAAATAAGAGAAAAAAGCATGCATTTGTAAGTTATGTATTGATCTGTGGTAGTGTGGAAAAATATGGACCTTAAAAATAGATTTGACTGAATTTTAGTCCTACCACATAGTAAACTGTGTAACTTTCAGTAAATTATTAAACCTCTCCAAGTTTTCATTTTTATACGTAAAATGGATACCACCTATATAGCGCAAGGTTGTTGAGAAATTAAAGTATAAACAGTACAGACCAATGCATGGTAAGCATTCAATAAACTATCCTCTTTTCTCTTACAGTTTATTATTATAATATAGAACCATTAAGCCACTGTGTTTTAACCTTAATTGTAAGGGAAGTGTTCATTTTGTAAATTCCTTTAATTCTTTGAATATCTATGTTAAGACTTTAGAAGAAAGAAAGATAGAAACTATTTCGCTATTTGTTGTTTTCAAAATTATGTTAGCATTTGAAGAGAACACTGGGTATGGCAGTAACTAGCCAACATATTTATTGAGTGCCTATTCTATGTCAGGAACTCTTAGGTACTGGGGAATAAATTGGTCAACAAGACATAGTCTCCATATTCAACTTAGGGCTGAGAAAAAAGACAATAAGCATGTAAATAAAAGATCATTTCAGTAGCGAGATGAATAAATAAGAGAAGGTAATGGGATAGAAAGTAGGGAAAAGAAAGCTATTTCATTTAGCAATCAGGGAGGGTCTGGAGAAGGGATATTTGAACTAAGGTCAGAATAATGGGGAAGAGTCATGTCAAATTCTAGATGCAGAGCTCCCTGGAGGAACAGTCAGTGCAAGTCCTGAAAATGGAATGAGTTTATCATTTTTGAGGTATAAAAAGAAGACTTGTGGAGAGAGGTGTAGGAGATGAGGTAAGTGAGGGCTAGATGAGGTAAGTGAGGGCTAGATCATTGGGCCTTGAAGATATGGTAAAAATGGGGACTTTATTCCAACTACAACAGGGTATTAGTAAGGTTGGGGTGGTTAATAGATAATTTATATTTTAAAAGAGCAACCCTAGCTGTTGTTTCATAATGTGCCAGAAGAGTGCACAAGTGAAAACAGGTGACTAGAAAGCTTAATTTGTTGATCCATTCTCCTGATACTGGATACCTGGGCTGTTTCTAGTTTTGGGCAATGTCAATAAAGCTGCTATGACCATTCTTAGACCAGTCATTTTATGGAGCCGTGTGTGTGTGTGTGTGTATGTGCATTTATATATATATTGATTTTTCCTCTTGGGTAAATACCTAGGAATGGAGTTGCTGGGTTGAGTGGGTATATATATATTTAGTTTTGTGATAAACGAACACACTTTTTCCCAGAGTTCCATTTTATACTCCCTCCTATAATGTATGAAATTCTAGTTGCTCCACATTTTCACCAACACTTATTATGGTCAGTCTTTTAAATTTTATGCATCCTGGCATGTGAATAGTAGTATATCTCTGGTATTAATTTACATTTCCCTGATGACTACTAATGGTATTCAATATTTTTTCATGTGCTTATTGATCATTAGTATATCTTCCTTTATGAAGTTTTGTTCATATCTTTTGCCTATTTTCAATTTGATTACTTTTCTTTTTATTATGGAGTTGTAGGAGTTCTTTATATATCATGGGAACAAATTCTTTGTCAGACATTGTTTTTCTGTATTTTATCTCAGCCTATGGCTTGCCTGTTTATTTTCTTAATAGTAAGCAAACAGGGACAATGAGAAGTTAGAACTACCTTTAGACAACAAGTTTTTTCATATCTATAAGCAAGAATTTTGTAACTAACTATATATTACTTGTCCCTTAGGAAAAGCTGGTTTTCAGTAAATTGGTAAATCTCTTTGTCTTAAATAGAATCATATTTTACATTTTTTTGGGGGGGGGGGCAAGCTCGTGTCCTGTAAACAAAATGGTTTTCTCTAGGTATTGGCCAACTTTATGAGTAAAGGCCCAGATAGTAAGTATTTTTGGCTTTCTGGGCCACACATTCTATCTGTATTATAAAACTCATTTTAACACAAAAGCAGCCATTGATAATACACAGACAAATGGATGTGTCTGTGTTCCAATAAAAGACTTTTAATTAAAACAAGAGGTGGCTGTAGTTTGGTGACCCTGCTCTAGAGCCTACCTCAAATCCATTGTTGTTATGATTCTGGAGAAATTTTGGATTTGATGTCTTAATCCCAAAGGTGACAAATGGGTAATGTTTATTTGAAATTCCTTGATTGGTTGGTTTGTGTTTTCCTTAAAAGATTTACTTGAGAAAGTTGAAGGCAGCCAACCTAATTGAAATTTACTGAGGCCCTGGCCATGTAGGTGGCTCAGTTGGTTAGAGCATCATCTAGTACACCAAAGGGGTTACAGGTTCGATTCCCAGTCAGGGCACATACCTAGGTTGCAGGTTCAATCCCCAGTAGGCATGTGCATGGGAGGCAACTGATCGATGTTTCTTACATCAATGTTTCTCTCTCTCCCTCCCTCCCTCCCTCCCTCCCTATTCCCTCCCTCCCTCTCTCCCTCCCTCCCTCTTTCTTTCTCTCTAAAAATCAAGAAAAACATATTCTTGGGTGAAGATTAAAAAAAAATAGTCTACCGTGTAGCTTGGATTTTGAGGAATTGAGATCAGCAGAAGCAGAACAGTTACAGGAACAATAAGTGATTTGTAGGAACCTGAGAGGAAAATATGTTGGCATAGCAGGAGCTTCAAAATATTGGAGTGGGTGTTGAGCAAAAGATATATAATATTATTCAATTTGAACATTAAGAGACTTGAGATGATTTAGGTATTATTCTGTCTGATTTGAGGAAAATAGACTGTGTCTTCTCTATGATTTCTTTATTAAGAAGAATATGTATAACTATGGTCCGTTATTTCTAGTTTAGATAATATAATTAATTGGTCAGCTTCTTCAGCAATCTCATCAGTCATTTGGATTTTGTATGTACATTGTAACCTACCTTCCAAAACCCTGTTCTTCCTAATTTCCATAATACAGAGCTCTCTTAGAAGCTGAAGTACTATAAAATACTTTATTATAAAAATCCTGATTTTCCTTGAACTAATTTTTAAAAATTGATTGGAGAGAGAGGAGAGGAGGAGAGAGAGAAAGAGATTAATCGATTTGTTGTTCCATGTATTTATGCCTTCATTGGTTGTTTCTTGTATGTGCCTTGACCAGGGATCAAACCCACAACCTTAGTGTATCAGGACAACACTTACACCAAATGAGCTACCAGGCCAGGGCTGAACTCGTATTTTTATAAATAATAACTTTCTTCTGGAACACCAGGCCATGTTCCATTTTAAAAAGGAGAGAGTAGAGCTTGATAATAGATAATAGTGGGATAGGGATGTTAATAGAGTTGCTCACCTATCTTTACTTTCTTTGTCCTATGTTGCCTCTTTCAGGAAGGCGTTGCCTGAAGCTGTGTACTGGCAATTATATCTTTAAAAAAAGAATATTTTCATTTGGTGGTGGTGCAGGGGTTGCCTTGTGTGTTTTTTCTAAGCCCAGCCTTCTACATGCTCCTTCCCAAATACAGAATACCTAAGCAGGACATTAATTTAGAAAACTTAACTTTTTCCCTATTCTTGCAGTTAGTGTAGCTTTGGAAGCATAGGAATCAAGTTGCAAAAATCAAGAAATGTCTTTTGTGTTGCTCTTCCTTAGTATCTACATGTTGAAACTTGAGGTAGAACTATAAAACTTCAGAAGAACTTTCTGAATATGCTTGACCGATTTTGAGAGAATTCTCCTTTATCCGAAGGAAAATTGCAAAGTTTGGAATTTTAGCCTTTTAAGTTTATTTGTTATTCTCTGCTATTAGTAACATGCATATTACAAATATCTGTTTCTTTGGTTGCATATAGTGTTAGCTGATAGTTGACATCAGTTTCTTTTTCTTTTTTATGTGTAATTTTCCAGGGAAACTCAGTAGTCTCTGTCAGGCCAATAAGACCTTTGTCCCAAATTGTGATGATACAAAACTGTAGAGTCAACTTATTCCAACCACTGTCTGGACTAACAATTTCTGTTAACTTCTTAATCACCCTCTGTTCACTTCCCTTAATCACCCTTAAGGGAAGCCTTATTTCCCGTAAGGCTTCCTCTAAGAACTATAGCATTTCTCCATTATGTGAATCTCCAAAATATGAAATTCTGTGAATGAAGCCTTAATTTGACCCTTGATAGTTAATTTTTAGTTCCAATCACTTGTATTGTAGGAAAAAAAAAACTGTTGTATGTTTTGCCACATAGCTTTTTCAATATCACCTTTGCTTTCTCTTTTGAAAATATATCTTGAGCTAGAAAGTTTTTTTTGACAGTCTCCAAGGGATGGGCCATTATCAGAGCTCAACACTGATAACATGAGAATGTAATTACTTAGAGGCTTAGGATATAATTACTTATCTGTGTTTATTTCCCATTTTCGGGGGGGGGGAGGGGGCAGAGAAGTGAGAAGTATTTGTAAATCACATAAAAATTTTGTACATTTTCCCCCTAGAGAAAGCAAGAAATCAAACTAATGTTTCAAATATTTTATTTTGTTCAACTTGGGATAATGCACACATTGTGTAGTCCACATTTTTTATCATAATATATTTTTACTTGGCTTCTTTTAGGATGCAATAAGGGGCTTTAAAAGGATTTTCTGTTAGTACTTAAGGAGAGAAATATTCATCTTTGTCCAGCTGTTCTATGTCATTTATCTCTAGTGGCTTAATTTCCCAGTATTTTAATGTCTTTTGACAGTTAAAAAATTAAATAAATATTGAATCACTATATTGTACATCTGAAAGTAATATAACATTGTATGCCAACTATACTGAAATTTTAAAAATTAAATTGGTTCTGATAAAGGCCATTTTTCAGGGTAGACTAGAGGTAAATTATTATAAATTATCTTGGAGTCAGATTTTAAACAGTTCATTTCCAAGTTGTCTTTGGAGTCATCTAAAATTTAAAGAAAAATGTTGGCTCTTTTATGAGTATACAAATGTTTTTTCCTCCATATTTTACAAAAAGCATAATGGTATAATTTTTGGTATTAGTTTCATCACACTCTCTACTTACTTTGTTTCCACTTTGAAGTAATAAAAGCTCCAGATAAAATATGCTTTTTAAGAGGCTTCTCTAAAAAATATGCTTCTATTTTCTCAGGGCAGTCAGAATATTTAATTAAAGATTCAGTTGCTGTGGGAGAGGAGGAAGGAGAAGCTACTTAGCACTGACTCTTCAACATCATTCTCTTCTTTATCTCTGTCTTGAACTTGAAATGTTGGCTGATTGAAAAATGTAAATCAGTGATGACATAAGGAAATCTGTCAAATCAGGACCACCTTAATTATGATATCTGTTCAATTCCAGAAACTTGAAAAGAAATATTTAGATATATAAACAAGCTTCACCCACTCTTCAAATGATTCCACCCCCCCGCCCCTCTAAGAAATACAACAAAACCTTATATAGAGTAATCTTTCACCCTGAACAGCACTTTCTAGTACTAGTTTTTATTTTTGTTAACTTTGCCACTACTTATATGTGACTGCACACAAGATATAATTCTTTTAATAAAGATTGAAAGTTGATAATAAACTAAATGTATCAGTGATGCTTAATGGCCTTGACTGTCAAGGATTCATTGCTTGTGTACTGTCCTTCCTACACATTAGATTTTAGAGTAAACATGTTTAGATAGGGTGCCTTAGATGTTTAGAGATAAGTTATGCAGGTTACTATAGACATGGGAACTTTTTATTGTCCGGTTCATAATTCTAGATTTCTGTTCCTGTTTTCATTTAAAGCAGATGACATAGTTATAAGAAAAATTTAATAAACCTTGCAAAACTCTTAGCTCCTTATCCTAATGCTGAAGCAGAGCTTTTTATTTCAAGTTTATAATTCTGGTTGCTCAAATAAGAATGATTATGCTTATGGCTTTTTTCCTTCCTCCTAGATTCGTTGTCTGGATGTCTAAAAGCCTCAACTCATCAGGGTGCCTTAGATGTTTATGTCAGCCAACTGGGGAAGGTGGAATTGGAATCCCATAAAGGTTAGCCAAGTGGAATGTTTTATTTTGACATGTGGTGTAAGGAAGGTTTTACATAACATTCAGGAAACAGATGCTCAAATTATCTACAGTACTGACTGATTTCAAGAAAATTTCTTCTGATAAAACCTGATTTAAAGACTGGAATACTACTCCTATAGACCAATGATCTTTGAAAAATTTGGGGACAGATGGCCATGAAGACTGTCTTTCCCTTTGTAGTGCAAACAAAAATATTGTAATATATTGATTCTCTATTATAAAATGTTCTAGTGTTAGTGTTCCAGTTTTTCAGTTTAGCTTTCTGTCTGAAATAGAATAT
The DNA here is from genome assembly GCF_054644295.1 of Miniopterus natalensis. NCBI lineage: Eukaryota > Metazoa > Chordata > Mammalia > Chiroptera > Miniopteridae > Miniopterus > Miniopterus natalensis. The sequence goes on along the minus strand of NC_142090.1, from coordinate 46,608,925 downwards.
TCTTTGGAAAATGCTCTCTCATACATTCCTTTGGCAGCTTTTCTACCAGTCCAGATGTGGACTTTCTGAGGCCATCACTCTTATAGAGTAATACGTTTCAAAATGTGAACCTGAAATAAAGGTATCACCAGGAGGGTCTTCTAAAGTGATTGCTGACTTAGTTTCTTGAAGTATCAAGACTTATTATGTGGCCCTGGCCCCGTAGCTCCGATAGGCCACGATTGTGGGTTTAATCTCTCCAGTTAGAGCACATTTAAGAAGCAACCAGTGAATGCATAAATAAATGAAACAAATCGATGTCCTTTTCTCTCTCTCTCTCTCTTTCTCTCAAATTAAGAAATAAAAAAATTTTAAAAAATTAAAAAGACTTATGTGTCTCTTTCTGTAATCTTATTTCAGATAAATTATTTTAAGAGTCCAGGTCTTTCATTAAAAGTGATATACTTTTGCCTGGCCAGCATGGCTCAGTGGTTGAACATCGACCTATGAACCAGAAGGTCATAGTTCCATTCCCAGTCAGGGCACATGCCTGGGTTTCAGGCTCGATTCCCAGTAGGGGCTGTGTAGGAGGCAGCCGATCAATGTTGATGTTTCTCGCTCAGTGATGTTTCTCTCTCTCCCTTGCCCTTCTTCTCTCTGAAATCAATAACCAAAAAACCACACATATTAAAATAAAGTCTAGAAGCTCTTGTATATTGGCCAGAACAGGGCTATATGTATAATAAGGAAAATATTTCCTTACAGAGAATGGTTGTTCCTGCTGTTAGTAATTTCTTTCCCCCATTGGTTTTTTGGTCAATGAGGCTCACTTGTCAGAGTGTCAAAATAAAACTACAAATGCAGAGAGGTCTGAAACTGAAGTTATTGCTGACATACAGGTATGATTTGATTTCTCAAGATTACATTTTTTTCCTTTAAATATGTTCTGACTAAATTTCTAAGAGCTTCGTTAATGTAGTTAGGGTATTTTGTGAATGCCATAAAAGTCATATAATTGCATTTTCTTATTATGAAGACCCAAGGAGAAAACAAACAATTGCTACGTTTAATGTAACTAGTAACAGACTAAAAGCTCTTGCATGAAACTTTTTTCCTGTTGTGTATGGATGGGCAGAAGAGTAAAACAAAACAAACAAAAGACATTGTTAATCTTCATCCACTTGAAATATTTTGAGTTTTATTTGAAGTGTTCTGGTAACCTATTGAAATGGCATATGATGCTGCAAAATTTGATTAGGACAACAATTTTGTGTTTTCCTACTGGAACCATGTTATTAGTGGAAGCTTAAAGATAACTGGAAGCAAAGATTTCTGTCTTACTTTAGGTCTCTTCTTACTACATTTGGCAACAGTAACTTTTCAGAGTAATGGAAAGTTATTCAGGATTCTGTTGCTTAATGCTTAGTGAAGACATCTGGAATCCTTTCAATTGTACCACTGTCTTGCTGTAGGGTTCAGGAGAGCCACTTGAGTCTCTTAGGTCTTCAACATTTTGCCATGTGAAAAAGAGTGTTACAGTGCTTGTTTTCTCTCCATAAAAATCAACATGGGACCTTATTAATTCATTCAGAAAGGGTGAGTTTATGCTTGAGAGTCAGGCCTGCATCTGAATACTGACTTTTTCGCTTAAAATTTGTCCTTGATAGAACTGCTAATCTCAATATAGTATTCTTTCAATAAATGGTGGTGTTAGTATTAGTTTTAATATTAACTTTTTAATTTTAAAAGAATGGTGTTGATGTCAGTAACCATGAAGCAGTTGATGAAGTGAAAAGAGGTTGAAGATACAACAAGAGCTCTCCTTTCTTAAAAAAGTGTTAAAGAGGGGACATTTGGGAGTTTTCAAGTCGTGAGAATTCTTCATTCGCAAACAGTAATGGAGTACTGGTAGTGATGGTTTTTGTTTTTCAAGGATGTGGAAAGAGATGGGGATAAAGCTATTTGCACTGCTTAACATTTTAATAGCTCTCACAGATTTAAGATCCCTTTATTTAAAAACAGAAAAAAATTATCACATTTGATGTATTTAGAGATATAAAGGCCTCAGAAAATTTTTAAAATTTGTTGTTTTCTACTTTTTAAAGTATGTTGATAGACAAACATTTCTTTTCCATTCATCTGGAAAAATTTTAGGGTTTTTCCCCCTAACGTCCTCATATCTGTTGCTCTGGAGAATCTCCTGTCAGTAGTTTACATGTAAACTCTGAAAAGCAATTTGTTTTTTAAATGAAATAAACCAGTTGTAGTGATGTACTTAATTACCTCCTTTTTTGGAGGAGTAAATATGAGTGTTCATCAGTCTTACCTCAAACTTCCAGCTCTAGTGAGGAAGGCTAAGAGGATATGAAATTACTTAAGGAAACTTAAGCTGATATTAACCAAACTAGAAGGCAAACAATGACCCATAAATAAATGCATTCTAAAAGGAATCTTTACAATATTCACAATGTCATCCTGACCATCTTGTCCATAGAGCTGGGGTTAATGTTTTATGGCAGGGGCCTCTTACTTTTTTGATATACGAGAAAGAGAGAAAGAAAAACTTCTGGAAGAGGGCTGTGCTGATGAGTTTGCAATGCAACCCACGTCATTGTTTTGAAAAATGATTCCTTAGCTAACAGAATACTTTTTCTTATTTTCTCCTTTAGAAGCTTGAATTACTACAAGATTATAGTGGAAATTAAGTTGAGTGTCTTGCCTCAGGTACCCAAAAGACTAATCCATTGAAAAGATACGTTAGTTAAAATTCAAATATTCTTTTTTTTATTATTATTATCCCCTTGGCCCTCACAAGGTACAACTGAAAGCTCAAGAGCTCAGGGTTCTAGTTGTGTTACAGTGATGAGTGAGGTCACAATACGATGAGGTAGCAGTGTGTGAAATACCACATTAAGAGCATGGGCTTTGTTGTCACTGAACTGGATCTGCAGTCTAATGGGAACTTGAGCAAGTTCTCATCTGTAAAATCAGGATTATAGTAATACCTCATAATGTTCATATGGAGATTTAAAGAAGCATGTAATTAAGGTATAATTACGTTACACCACAGTAAATGCTCTATTGATCAATCCTTTCTACAAGCTTCATGTGTAACAAACCACTCACTTTTCTGTGATGAGGGCTTTTCACAAAAGAAATACCATCCTAATAACTCACACTCTTGACAGAAGTTACTGTGAATGCCTTGGGAATAAGAAAATGTTGACCCCTCTGAAAGTAAGGAAAAGACTGCTGTTTGAGTAAAGTGCACTGAAGAATAAAGCCAGTGTAGCAGGAGTAGTGCTACCTGCTCATCAATTTTTTGTAATAAGGTCTAGTACTTTTGATTCCTTTGAATTAATAAGCTCTCCTATAAACTTATTACAGGTTCTATTCTTGTCAAGGTTCCATCTTCTCTTCAGGCTCATTTGCAGTTATCAGGAAAAGAAGTCGATGTGAACTCAGAAGTCCATGTTCAAGAGATGGCGGAAGCTCATAAAGATGATGGTGTAATAATTACTGGTAAGGAGGCTACAGTTTACTGTGTAAGATGGATAGTCATTGTCCACACATAAGTATAAATATGGTATGCTTAATTTCAGTTTTAGTCTTTTATTCTTTTTCATTGTCACATTTTGGTGTTTGACACTTTTTTCTTCTAACTGCTTATCAGTAACACAATGCAGACATTGTTTGGAATACTCACTAGTCCTATCATTGGATAAAATTGATTTTTAAAATGTTCTTATCTCGAAGAGACATTTGCCCACCATGTTTATAGCAGCATTGTTCACCATAGCCAGGGGTAGAGGCAACCCATATGTCTATTGATGGATGAATGGGTAAATGAAATGTGGTATATACCACATACAGTGGGATATTACTCAGCATTAAAAGGAAGAAAGGCCTATCATATGTTACAATGTGGATGAACCTTGAGGACATTATGCTAAGTGAATTCAGCCAGTCATGAAAAGACAAACACTGTATGATTTCACTTATATGAGCTACCTAAAGGAGTCAGATTCATAGAAACAGAAAGAAGGGGGAGGGGAAAATGGGGAGTTGTACAATGGGTATAGAGGTTCAGTTTTGCAAGATGAAAAAGTTCTGGAGATCTGTTGCACAGCAGTGTAAGTATACGTACCACAACTGACTGTAAACTTAAAAATGGTTAAGATGATAAATTTTATGTTATGTGTTTTTACCCCAATTTAAAATTTTAAAAATCATACAAAATTTTTTTATGGCACAGCTGCTTTCTGATTCTTGGACATAAAAATCAGCTAAATACATATAATGCAAAATTTAAAGTTAACTTTGTATGATGAGAATAATTAGGAATTTGGTTTGGTATTACACACATCAAAAACTTGTTCTTTTAGTAAAACAAATTCTCAATCCCAGAAATATGAATAGCTTTGTACATTTTTCCTAATTACTTCTGGCTATATTGATCACTGATACTTTTAAAAATATTGTTTTAAAAATATTTATTGTAAATATTTAGTATGTACTTGTAGGTAATATATGTACATACTAAAAAAAAATAAAATAAAATTAATGCTGGTGAGGTTTAAATCTTACCAGTTAAAAAACCAAAGTGTGTGATTGTGGTGGTGGCAGTGGCAGTGGTGGTGCTGGCTATGAGGTGTCTTCATAAGATAAAGCTTCAGTTTTAAATATTCATTTTATATGTTAAGAAAGTCTGTTAAAGATCATAGAATATTATCAAAAAGCCTAATGGTAATAAAAATAACACCTATACACTCTCAGATCTAACTCAGTAATTAATGGGCAACTCTTAGGTACATGATGAAAATTTAAGTGTATTAACAAGTATAGTAAGAATCAGCTTCTTGTGGTGATCTCTTGAGTTTGATAAGCAACAGAATTACCCTTTTTGGTCCTATAATCTAAAGATAATATATATTTGTTTAACAGTGTTCCAAATGATAGCGTAATCAAATTATTTTACATGTGTTAAGAATGTTTGAATTATAAATTAACGTTATTTTGTCATTTTTTATTCTGTTACTCATAAAATCATATGCCTTTCTGAAATTTCGATTTCATTTTAATTCAGTTTTAAAACCCCATTCTCATCCCTTCAGCCATTAAAACAAAGGCTTTATTAAATCATTTAAGAACACTTACTAGTTCTGTCGGATAAAATTGGTATCTGCAGACCTGATCTCTTTATTAACTTCTTGCCTATTTCTACTCCACTAAACCAATACCACCTCAAACTTAATATATTTAAAAACAAACATTATCTTTCACTAGTCCAGCTCTTCCCCCTGCTGCTTTCTGTATTTGCCTTCATTTGGTCAGTCAGTAAGTCAACAAGCATGTATTGAGTCAGGCATGACAAGAAACCAGGAGTACAAAGCTGATAAAATATGGTCTGTCTGCCATCTGAGGAGCTTACATTCTAGTGAGGCAAGACAAACCAGTGAATACAGTAAAGTGAAAAAATGTTAAAATATAGTTATATATGTGGTACTGTGAGAGCATGTAGGTGACACATCTAAATTAGACTAGCACTATGAGTTTGAGGAAGAGAGAGATGTCCAATATAGCTAGAGTATAGAGAGTAAGGGGGAAAGTGGCATAAAAGGAGGCTGGAAAGTTGGCGAGGGGGTCAGATCATATAGGGCCAATTTGGATTTTATACTAAATGCGGTGCAAAAGCACTGAAAGGTTTTAATCTGGGGTTCACATACTCAGATCTGTATATTAGAAAGATCAATGAATGTTGAGTGGGGAAAGGTTAGAAAAGACAATGGTGGAATGAAGCAAAAGCTAATTAGCAGCAGGTTACTGCAGTAATTCAGGAGGAGTCCAGTGGCCTGGACTTCACAGTGATCTATGTGAAATTCAACATGTAAGTAAACCTTCAACAAATTTTGGCTGAAGAAATAGATAAATGGATGCTCTGAGAAATATGCATACTTACCTCATTGGTTATTATGAAGCTTCTCAGCCTATTTAGTTCTTTTTGTGTGTAATTTGTTATGTCTTACACTCTATCCCCTACTTCCTAAACCAGGAAGGCTCAAATTGCAGAATGAATTTTATTTCCTGTTCATAGAGCAAGATCCTAGGTACTGATCAGCAGAGTTCTTTTGTAGAGTAGCAAATGACAGACTATGAGGTTGGGCCCCAGATGGATCTGTAGGTTGTCTCTGATATTAGATTAACCCATTAGTGTAATAGTACAGAAAGACCTCAGATAAGGTCAGAGCAGTCTTTTTTGGAGAGAACTGTGTGAATAAGTGATTGGGTTTAGAGAAACTTTCATAATTCATTTTGATTCTAAAACTGTTTGGTGCCCAGAAGGCCATAGACATATTTATCAAGTGAATGGAATGTTTTCAGAGGCTTAGAAAATTAGGGCAGATTGCTTATTCTGTGGAGATTTTCAATCTGAAGCCCAGTTTTGGAAATAATGAGCAGCTTTATACATGAATTACAGGCAGTTGAGCTTAGCTCTGCTCATCTGGGTCTTTCTTACAGAGCCTATGAAGCATAGCAACAGAAATATGCTCTCTACTAAGACGTCTGGATTGTATCTGTAGCATGACTTCTGCAAGAAGCCATGCCATAAAATTTAGTCTTGAGGGCCTAGGCTTCCCACAGGGTTTGATGTTTCAGCCCTGTAATTTTATTTGATTTCCTGCTTCATGGTTTGTCTTGCTGTTGCTGTCACTGATAAATAAAGATATATCGTATGATTCTTAAAGTGATTTACAAGTATTATGTGCTATTTTGAGGTCAAAAGAAAGCCTGGGACTCTCTCAGGCTGAAATATTTACCTACTAAAAAGATGTGCACATGTATGTATTCTTTGGGGTGCATTCTCTAATCCTCGTTAGTACTTGGTTCTTACTTTTGTCTCTATCCACATATGGCAAATTCAACTGATGGTAAATGGTTTAGGTAAGATATTTCTAGGAAGTTGACTTCTCTATTAGGTTTTAGACTTGGTTCATCAACTTAGATATAAAACCTCATTGTGGAATATCAAGCCCCAAAATGCATGTGGTACAAAGTCCTTTTGTCTTTTTAAAAAATATATATTTTTATTGATTTTAGAGAGAGAGGAAGGGAGAGGGAGAGAGAGAAGCATCAATTGGCCGCCTCCCGCACGCCCTTGCATTGGAGCTTAGAGGGAGTGAGTCCGAGTAAGTCTGTGTAGTCCCTTTAAGAGGAACTGCCTGGGACTCCAGCAGCACTGTCTCACTAAGCCACAATCCCTGCTGGTTTTTACAGCCAGAAGCAATGGGGCTTTGTCTTCCTGGTCCTAGAACCCTGTGCTGGGGGTCTTGGTGTGGGCCTAGGATACCTCGTTCCTTAGGGGGGACCTTCACAGCCAAAATATCCCTCCCATTTTTATCTGCCACATGTGGATGTGGGACAAGCTCATTCTGCGTATTAGTCCCTCCTATTAGTCTCCATGCTTCTTTTAGTCCATAGTTGTAGGACTTTGATTCAGCCCAGTTTCAGGTGTTCTGAATGATGGTTGTTCTGTAGTTTAGTTATAATTTTGATGTGGTTGTGAGAGGACGCAAGTACCTTGTTTACCTACGCCACCATCTTGACCAGAAGTCCCAAGTCCTTTTGTCGTAAAGCTCCCAATTTAGGTGTTTAGAGAATATTAGAAAGTGTGTTGCCAGCCAAATGATTGTTGTTTGTCATAGACATAGTAGGGAAGGTGGTACTACTGGTTTTACTTTACTTTAATCAAACTGGAGATGTAAAGCATATAAAAATAAATTCATTTGGGATCAAAATCAAATTAGAAGAGATTTCTCATTTAACTTATTTTTAGTTGGGATAGTTATACACTTATGGTATTGTGATTTATGATGGGAAACTGGTTTGTGGGTTAGAAAAGAGGTTGAAATAGGACTAAGCCCACAGGATGGCATTTTTACGATCTAGAAAAACTGTTTTCTCTCCAAATGGGAAAAAATCTAGTCTTTTGATGTGACTTGTAGAAATCCTTTTTTTTTTTTTAGAGTACTCTGAAGTTTTGTTTTTTTCCAAGCTTATAGCAAATAGACTGTGAGGCTGGGCCCCAGATGGATCTGTAGGTTGTCTCTGATGTTAGATTAAATCCGTTAGTATAATAGTACAGAAGGCCCTCAGATAAGGACAGAGCAGTCTTTTTTGGAGAGAACTGTATGAATAAGTGATTAGGTTTAGAGAAACTTTCATAATTAATTTTGATTCTAAAACTGTTTGGTGTCTAAAAGGCCATAGACATTATTTAACAAGTGAATGAAATGTTTTAAGAGGCCTAGAAAATTAGGGCAGATTGCTTTTTCTATGGATTTGTCAGTCATGTAGATGTACTTCAGGATGACTTAGAAGAAATTTAGTAGTAGAGTGAAGAATGCTATAGGCTCATGGCTGCTTAAAAATACTTATATAGGGAGTTAATGTAAGAACTGCCTTCAGTCATTTATGCTGTTTTTGTCTCTCCATCATTTTGTAAAGTGCAAGATCCTGGAGTATCATAGATAATTAAACATCAACTTTGTTAACGTTTAAAAAAAAAAAAGACAGGTTTTGTTTCTACTCATTTTCAAACTTTATATGTAAGGCTGAATAGTAAATATGTTAGATTTTGAAGGCTACTCTGTTTTCTGTTGTATATCCTTTTTTGTTGTTTTATAACATTTAAAAATGTAAAAGTCAGTCTTACCTCTTAGGCCATAAAAAACAGACCTCAGGCGAAATTTGGCTATAGTTTTCGGACTGCTAGACTAGAGACCAAAGTACAGGCCCCAATTATAGAGCATTTGAATTCTGTTTGTACTGCCTGGAGTTTTGTTTGTTGGTTTTTGGTTTTGTTTTTATTTTGATCATTCAAGAAATACTGAACCACAGCCAAATCATACCCTGAATGAACTCTTCCCAGTTGTGAACTAGAAATGATTTGTGCACATAAAAGTGTAATCATGCCTGGCCGGCATAACTCAGTGGTTGAGCTTCAACCTATGACCCAGGAGATCGTGGTTGGATTCCTGGTCAGGGCACATGCCCAGGTTGCGGGCTCGATCCCCAGCAGGGGGCATGCAGGAGGCAGCTGATCAATGACTCTCACATCCATGTTTCTCTCCCCCTCCCCTCCCTCCCCTCCACTCTCTAAGGAAATCAAAGGAAAAAATATCCTCGAGTGAGGATTAAAAAAAAAGTGCAGTCGTGTAAGATTTAATAAACAATGCAACCACAGGAGATATATGATGGCAAGTAAAAACACAAAAACATGTTCAACATCACTAGCCATTAGTGAAGTGCTAATTAAAACCAGAATGAGAGCCGGCCGGTGTGGCTCAGTGGTTGACCATCGACCTATCATCCAGGAGATCACAGATTCCTGGTTAGGGCACATGCCTGGGTTGTGGGCTCGATCCCCAATGGGGGCGCATGCAGGAGATAGTGGATCAATGACTCTGTCATCATTGATGTTTCTATCTTTCCCTCTCCCTTCCTCTCTCTGAAATCAATAAAGATATATTTAAAACGAAACAAAACAAAAAGCCAGAATGAGATACCTACTTAGTAGAATGGCTAAAATGAAAAATACAAATAATACCAAATGCTGGCAAGGATGTGAAGAGATTGGATCTCTCCTGCATTGCCACTGGGAATGTTAAATGATACAGCCACTCTAGCGTTCAGTCTGGCAGTTTGTTAGAAAGCTAAACATGAAACTACCATATGACCCAGGAGTTATACTTCTGGGCATTTCTCTTGGAGAAATGAAACTTAATGTTTGCATAAAAACCTTTACACAAATATTGATAGGTTTATTTGTAATAGCCAAAGCTGAAAGTGACTGAAATATCCTTCAACCAGGAAATGGTTATACAAACTGTGGTATGTTCATATAATGGAATACTGTTCAACAATAAAAAGGAACAATGTATTGATATACACAACTTGGATGAAACTTAAGGGTATCATGCTAAGTGAAAAAAAAGCCTAAAAATGTTACATACTGTATGATTCCATTTATATAACATTCTTGAAATGACAAAATTATAAAAATGGAGAACAAATAGTTGCCAAAGGTTAGGGAAGGAGAGGGAGGATGACTCTAAAGAGGTGCCGTAAGGGACTTTCTTTGTGGTGATAGTATCTTGATTATAATGATAAGTTATATGAATCTATACATCTGATAAAATGTCATAAAAGTGTACCTAAAGCATACAAAAAAATTGAGTATGCAAAAAATGGTGAAATTTGAGTAAGGTCCATAGTGTAATTATTTGTACTTTGCCAACTAATCACCTGGTTTTGATAATGTACTGTGGTTATATGTAACCATTGGGGAACTGGGCAGTGGGTGTGCAGGACCTCTTTATACTATTTTTGCAACTTCTTGTGAGTCTTTAATTGTTTCAAAATAAGGAGTTAGAGCCCTGGCCAGGTAGCTCAGTTAGTTGGAGTATTGTCCTTATACACCAAGGTTGCAGGTTCAATCCCTGGTCAAGGCACATATAAGAATCAACCCATGCCCTGCTCGGCATGGCTCAGCGGTTAAGCGTCGACCTAGGATCCAGGCGATCAGGGTCGGTTCCCGGTCAGGGCACATGCCCGGGTTGCGGGCTAGGCAGCCAATCAATGACTCTCTCATCATTGATGTTTCTCTCTCTCTCTCTCCCTCTCCTTTCCTCTCTCTGAGATCAATGAAGATATATTTAAAAAAATACATATTTCATAAAGCATCAACCCATGAATGCATAAGTAAGTGGAACAACAAAACAACAAATTGATGTTTCTCTGTCTCTCTCCCTCTCCCTCTCTTTTCCCTTTCCCTCTTTCTCTAAGATCAATCAGTCAATAAAAAAAATTTTTTTTAATGGAGTTAGAGTGAGAACAAGTAAGAACAAGATGGAAGGAGGAAGGGAGGGAGGGGGGGAAAGAGAAAGAAAAAAATCAAGGCTTCCAGGCAGGAAGTGGAGTAAAAAGGACTTATTTACCCTTCTACCTAAAACAGCAACAACACAATATTTTAAACAGACAAAATATGTGAAAAACAGTTTCCAAGACACTAGATATTAGGAAATGAAAGAAAGTGATCACAGAGATGGGAAACAACAAAATAAGCCACTGCTAACTGCCTTGGGAGTCTCCAGGCTGTGGTTAGTACAGAGGGAGAGGGATCTATTATGGAACCCCCCAATCTCCTGAGTTGAGGAGACCATATTGAGAGTCCACAGAAACCAAGACAGCTATAGTTCATAGGACAAAATACCAGAGGGAATAGAACCTGGTGCTCACACAGGTCCAGGAATACTACCTGTGCTACTTGCCAGACTGGAAAAAAATTATAACTCATGGAGCATTGGGTAGAGGACTTAGTAGTTGGAAACAGCCCTAGACTGAGCATCCGTCCACTGCCTAGTAAATTATAAAAGGAAGCTATGAAAGGCTTAAACTGTTTACAAGTAACTTAACTGCATCCCTGAACAAAGCTAAAGATTTACAGGAATACAAAAATATTCAACACCCAACAAAATAAAATTCACGATGTCTGGCATCCAATCAAAGATTATCAGACATGCAGAGACAAGTAAACATGTAGCACCATAATGAAGAGAATATCAATTGAAACCCACCCAGAACAGACACAGATATTAGCAGAGAAGGAAAATGAAAGTTATTATAACTGTGTTCTACATGTTGGAATAAAGATATGATATGGAAAATATAAAAAAGACCAAAATTGAATTTCTAGAAATAGAAATGAAAACTACAGTATCTGAAATGAAAAACCCAGTGGATGGGATTAGACATAGAAGATTTGAGGAAGAAAAAGTCCAAGAATATTTCTTGGGCAAAACTGATTGACTGTATACTTGCTCAAAACCTAGAGTACAATTATCTTTGTTATTATTCAAAGTAATTGAGAGGAAATACAATGATAGTTACCATTAAAACTAGCTTAAAAATATTTTCTTGTCAGTAAAAGTTTTTGTCAAGATATCTTGAGTTTCACTTCTATAGGGGAGGACTGTAAATTAAAAAATGTTGACAACATTAAAGTATTGGTTATGGAACTGTGTGTGGTATTAGAGGTTTTGTTTGTGAAATACATGCATTAAAAATAATTAAATTTCAGAATAATTACTTTCATGTTGTTTCATAAGTATATGATTTATTTTCGTAGCCAGCTGGTAAGCTTTTGAGGGTATTAGCATGTCTTTTTACATCTTTTGACCCACCCTGAAATACATAGTGGTGCTTCCCATAGTGGGTGGTTAGTAGAGTTTATAATGTAAAAGAGAGAACCCACCAACTATGATGCACTGAAGTTTAATCTGGGGCTAATAAGGCAGCACCAGAATTATCCCTCTGAACCAAATGTAAATAAACAAAGCCTGTTACAGGGTTGGGGGCAGAGAGAAGCTCATCTCAGCCAAGAAGCGTTTCAAGGCTATTTTAAAACCAGAGAACTAAATTCTGCAAATTATTCCTAGAGCCCTATCTTTATCCACAGCTAGTGCTGATTAAATCAGGTGCATTTGGAGTTAATGACTAATACTTCTCAACTAGGTATTTGGGGAAATAAATAAATAAAAAGAACTTGGACCTGACCGGGTAGCTCAGTTGGTTGGAGCATCGTCCCAGTACACCAAGGTTGCAGGTTCTATCCCCTGGTCAGGCACATACAAGAATCAATCAGTGAATGCATAAATAAGTGGAACAACAAATTGACATTTTCTCTCTCCCTTCCTTTCTAAAATCAATATATACATCTAAATACGTCTAATATATATATATATATATATATATATATATATATATATATATATATATATATTTTAAAACCTTAGGCTAAAAAATAAAAAAAACTTGGAGATTTATATATTTGGGTAGATTTGGACAGGGTAGATTTAGAGTGTGAATGCTAGAGTTTAAAAATGTCCTGTGAAGAAACTTTTCTTCCCGTTTAATGGATGCAAAACTACCTGGGGATAGGGTGAGCATTTCCCATTTCTTGGTCAAATAAACATTGTCTGATTTTCATTGGCAAAGGGATTTAAATAAGGAACAAGATTCCTGCAACCCCAAGTTCCAATATGTGTTACAAGATTTTTTTAGGAAGGAATTTATAAACTTTACAAATTAGAGTCTCCACAGATTCAGGCCAAAGTATGAAGAGCTTTCAGTAAATTACTTTTTGGCAAGATAGAGAAAGCTATTTCAAGGAACCAAAATGGAATTTTGTAAACTGTCTTATTTTTTTAGTATTGTCTCTAAGCTAAAATTGCTTATGTGTTCATTTTGTTGGTAGCAGCAGCACCATGCATGACCTCTACTGCTGCAGAAAGAAATAGGTAGATTGGCTTCTCTCTCTATAAGCAAGTGAGTGCATGATTGGGAAGGTGACAAATAACATATAAGGGAAAAATCTTAGATATTTGGGGAAACCTTACTATTTTTGATGCTTTACCTATTGATGCTAAATGGTGTAAAAATTATAAAGTTAGAGCAACCAGTGTTCAAGATTTTCAGTTCTTTCCTCTGTGTTTATATGAATCACTAGAAAAAGAATTTCAGTCTTATAGAAAGACTTCTGGGTACAGGGACCTTGAAATTCTGACCTACCAAATCAGCACAGGCATAAAAAGAACAGATTAAAATTGACAAAGCTAAACCCCTAAACGATGAGTAATTAGAAGAAAAAGAGAAGCTTCTAACACAGGAATTTACCAATTGGAATGAGATTTTAACCAGTTTAATGAGAAGTAGGGTCATAATGATATTGAAAATATAGCAAGAGCCCGGCTGGGCATGGCTCAGTGGTTGAGCGTTGACCTAGGATCCAGGCAATCGGGGTTCGATTCCTGGTCAGGGCACATGCCCAGTTGCGGGCTTGATCAATGACTCTCATATTGATCTCTCTCTGCTTCTCCTTTCCTCTCTCTGAAATCAATAGATATATTAAAAAAAAAAAAGGAAAGAAAGAAAATATAGCGAGAGAAGTAGAAGGAAATACTCTAGAGGAAGTCATTGAATACTCAGCTGTGTTCTAGGAAAGATGCAGTGAACTGTAAGACATAAATAAGATTATGGCTCAGATTAAATGGGAGATGCAAGAATTCAGAGAAGAATTTGTATCAAAGAAGCACTTGACACAAAGATTGAATGGTACAAAGCAGCTTTTCATCAGCTGGGAACATATGGTACTAACAAAGGAAAAAAACTAAAGAAAAGGATTGTGGGATTTGTGTGCTTGGACTCAACAAGGGACATCTATATGATGAATTGAGACAGTATATTCACAACTCTCCTCAGTTCAGCTTTGACTGGATTCTTAAGGACAGAATTGCAATGGAGTACCAGAGGTGGTTTAACAACCTATTACCTTGATTGAGAGAAAAAACAGAACTAGAAGAATTGAGATGGGAAATGAACCAGGTGAACTCTATGATTGCCACAGCCTTTTACCTTGAGAGAATTTACAGGCTACAGGGCAGGGAGGGGTAAGAGGCAGAGCCCAACAGACTCTCCAGTGGAGGAGACTGAGCTGAGCATCTGGGGAGACCAGGGCTGCTGGAGTTGACAAGAGAGTTCCACAGAGGATGGAGCTGCCTGCACACGGTGCCCGTGAGCATTTAGCAAAGTACTAATCACCCTATGTGTGAAGAAACTACCTAACACATGCTACAATGTGAATGAACTTCAGAATAATTATGCTGAGTGAAAGAGCCCAGATTTTGAAAAAAGTGTGTATACTATATGATTCCGTTTATTAAAATTTAAGAAAATGAAACTAATCCGTTATGACACAAAGTGGATTAGTGATTGCTGAGGGATGGGGATGGGGGGATCTGGAGGTAACAGAAGCACAGGAGGGAAAGCTTACAAAGGGGCACAAGGAAACTTGTAGGTATGATAGATATATATTTATTCTCTTGGTTGAAGAAATGGTTTCACAGATTTTTTACATATGCCAAAACTTATTACATTGCATACTTAAAAGTTCATTTCATCATTTGTGCTTAAATAAAGCTCTTTTTTAAACTTGCATAAAAAACAAAACAAATAAAAAACAGAGTGGTGTCCCTTTTAGAGGTGTTCTGAGAATATGAAAGGAGAGAACAAGCCCAGGTAACCTCTTGGTAACCCTTTCCCAACTCTATCTTGACTAAGATTTTTTGCTGTTCCAAAGTGTTTTCAGTTTTAGAGATGTATTGTTAGGAATTATGTAGTCAAATATTGCTATTGTCACTCAAGATATAACTTCATCTTCATGCATTTTGTGTTTCAGGGCTCATGAATCAAGGAAGCCAACATGAAAAATGGATTAAGGCTGATGCCCCAAAAGGCACTGTAAGTTTTAGAAGTCAAAGCTGGTTTCAGTCCTTGAAACTGCAGGACTAAGATTGGTTTGAGTTGTATTTATAATTTTAACAATAATTTGCCCAGCCGGGCGTGGCTCAGCGGTTGCGCGTCGACCTAGGATCCAGGCGATCGGGGTTCGATTCCCAGTCAGGGCACATGCCCGGGTTGTGGGTTGCAGCCGATCAATGACTCTCTCATCATTGATGTTTCTATCTCTCCCTCTCCCTCTCCCTTCCTCTCTCTGAAATCAATAAAGATATATTTAAAAAAAAAAAATAAATTAGTAATCCATGACTACAAAAATGCAAATACCACTGTTTGTATAAATATTGATAATAACAAATTGGATGAGCACTAGTAAATTGTCTTGTGAGAGTGGGGAGAGGTTCAAAGTTTTTACTTAGCTATTGTTATTAGTTTTCTTATTGCTGTATAACAAGTTACCACAAACTTTGTGACTTAAAATAGCACCCACTTGTCAGCTCAGAGTTCAGCAGGTCAGGAGAATGGCTAGATTCTCTGTTCAGGGTATTCACAAGGGTGAACTCAAGGTGTTGGCTGGGCTGAGTTCTCATCGGGCTGCTCCTGTTAAAAAAAAAAATCTTCCAAGCTCATTCATATTGTTGGCAAAATTTACTTCCTTATGACTGTTTAAGGTCTCTGTTTTCTTGCTGTCAGTAGGCATTCGCTCTAAGCTTCTAGAGGCCAACTGTATCCCTTCTCATGTGGCCCTCTTCATCTTCTAGCCAGCAATGATGCATTCAATCCTTCTAATACTTTGACTGTCTGACCTCTTCTGCAGCCAGCTGGAGAAAACTCTGCTATTTAAAGGGCTCATTTGATTAGGTCAGGCCTACCCAGGGTAATCTTTGTTTTGCCATAGAATATAACAATTATGGGAGTGATTGTCTCATCATATTCACAGTTTCCACTCACACTCAGGAGAAGGAAATTATACAGAGACATAGGTAATAGGGGGAGGGGAGCAGGGAGTTATCTTAGAATTTCTTTTTTGTACCATGGCTCTCATGTAACCTGTTTTCTTAGTATTTATTATGACATCAATGTAAGTTTAAGCTGTGAATAAAACACATAATAAGTATGATGTAATTGCTACTGATTCTTCATTTTATTTGTATAATTTAAGACATAACTTGTTAGTGGGGGAGAAACATTCAGCTATTTTGCAGCCTGATGTATGAAGGTATATTTTCACTTTTATAATGGTGTATTGTGTAAAGTTATTTTATGAATTCTTTCAAACCTTACTTGTCTACTCCTACAACATTTAAATTATACAACACTGAAAGACTATCTATTGGTTTAGATTTTTTATCATTAGGATACATCAGTTCTTAAACATTGATTTCTAATATACCTTTACAAATAGTGTGATTTATAATAGTCTCTTTTTGTTAATATTTCAGTTATTTATAGTTGTCTGTTTTTAACTTACTTGTAAAAGAAAAAATCAGCTTTGTGGGATTTCTCAAAGTCTCCTTTTAGTTTACCCTTAATGAAATCAAAATTAGTATAAGTTTGGATGATACACATTAGGATGGTTGATGTGGTTGTGATGTGCATGCATGTGTGTTTGTGAAATATTAAGTAGAGGAAACTGAGGCATTGAGGCAACTTTTATAATCTTTTTTCACTCTTATGCAATTACATAAATATTTTCATGACTAAAAATAAAGTTTATGAAACTAGTCAACAATAGCCAGAAGGGTCATAAACATAACATCAGTCAGCTGTATTTAAAATTATTAAAGGAATTGTACATATTTGGGATCACATAATCAGGTCTAAACAGAAAGGAAAAGCTTCCATATTTTGCTCTCTTGAACACAGACTGATATATGTCAAATGCTTAAGAGCTGAGACCTAAGAAATATGTTGGATACCCTAAGATTTTGCTGCCTGTTCACTCTACTTTTTCTTTTTTCTTTTTTAGTAATATGTTTTTATTGATTTCAGAGAGAGGAAGGAAGAGGGAGAGAGAGGTAGAAGCATCAATGATGAGAGAGTCGTGACTGATTGTCTGCCTCCTACATGCGCCATACTGGGGATCGAGCTGCAGTCCAGGCATGTGCCCTGATCAGGGATCAAAATGTGACCTCCTGGTTCATAGGGTGGCGCTCAACCACTGAGCTGTGCTGCAGGGCTCACTCTACTTCTTGATCCTCTCTTCATAATCTACTTTTTCTAACACCTTTTCTTTCATTTCAACAGCTATAAAATTTATCTCCCCTTGAAAAACAAATATGTCTCCTGTGGAGAGGGAGGGAGAAGGAGAAACAGATGTGAAAGCTGAACATCAATTGGCTGCCTCCCGTACTCCCCCTACTAGGATGGAGCCCACAACCGAGCTTATGTCCTGACCTGCAATTGAACCAGCAACCTTTTGGTGCATGGAAGATGCCCAACCAACTGAGCCACATCGGCCAGGGCTCTCCTGTTCTTATTTAAAAGAGGATCTTAAAGAGTTTTGAAGCAATATTTGACTGTTAAACACCCTGCTTGATTACTAGAGAACATAACAGGGAGTGTCAATCCTTACCCTGGTCCCTGGTCTTCCCCATGCAGTTGTTATTGTTGTAGAAAACAGTTGCCCCTTGTATAGGTCTCTCCAGTTGTGTGCTTGAGACACTTAGGGGTCGGACACTTAGTCGTCAGTAACCAACTTAAATTTTTTTTAATTGACAGAGAGAGAGAGAGAGAGATGGGGGGGAGGGGGCACGACACACTGATTTGTTGTTCCATTTATTTATGCATTCATTGGTTGATTCTTGTATGTGCCCTTACCAGGGATCAAACCCACAATCTTGCTGTATCGGGATGATGCTCTAACCAGCTGAGCTACTCGGCCAGGGAAGACTACTTTTATGTAGCTGCCAGAAATCTCCAAATTTAGTTTAAAAATCACCCTCTTAGAACAATCATCTTAAATCTTTTGACTCAGGTCTTAAAACTTCCTACTTAGCTGATTCCCTTGCTTTCCACTTTCGGGAACAATTTCTATAGCTAAGTGATACTACCTTATTTCAAAAACTCTTTCAAAATCAAACAAAGATAGGGTAAAATTATTTAAAGTATTTAGCTAATACAGAGTACCCTATAATAATACCTGTAGAGCCCTTTAAAAACTTTTCAAAATAACTTTCACATTCTTTATCAAAAATCTTTCAAATTTGTGGGATACAAAAAGATAGTGATTAACTCCATTTAAGAAATGAGTAACAGAAAATAGAAGGATTAAAAAACGGATCTAATATTACTGACACAGCTTCTTTGTGGCAATCACAACAGTTGTGCTATCCCCTGGACTCTATGAACATCAGTCTACATGATACTAAATAATGTTACAAATAACCCATATCTCTTAGCATAAAATTGAGAAAGCATCTTTTTTGGGATAGCATAGTTTAAAAATCCCCCTATTGCCCAGCCAGTCACGGCTCAGCAGTTGAGCATCGACCTAGGATCCAGGAGATCAGGGTTCTATTCCCAGTCAGCGCTCATGTCCAGATGTGGGCTCAATCCCCAGTCGGGGGTGTGCAGGAGGCAGCTGATCAATGACTCATCATTGATGTTTCTATTTCTCTCTCTCTTCCCCTTCCTCTCTCTGAAATCAATAAAGATATATTTTAGAAAATAAAAATCCCCCTATCATGCAAATCTGATTAAAAAGAGATTTATCTAAGACATTGCAGGGACATTATTCACAGATCGTTCCTGTTTCTATTTAATTTGCCCCTAATAGTTAAGTCAGATGTTGAGATGAGTCCAGGGTTAATTGGCATTTAGTTCTGTCGTCTTGTTAACTATCTGGAAATCACAAGAAAGCCATGTTTCCTTTTAAAATGTATGATTATGTCCTTTATAGTAAAGCTCCACAGATCCTAAATTTTCCCTGGCTCAAACTCTTACTCTGACTTACAAGGCCATTTCTGCTTTCTTTTCTAAAGAGAAGCTTCTAAATTCCTTGACAAAAAACATCACATCTCTCAGATTTGTTTCATATAACTGTAACCTCAGATTTGATAATCTCATACTATTGGCTTGATAAATTTACATGGAAAATTTATATAGTAGTACTTGATTTGGCTTTTTAAAAATCATGATTATAGACAGGAGAATTAATGATGTATTTAGAAACATTTGTAGTTGGAATAAGAATCAGGAGATAATTTGCTGCTGTTTACACTGTTGAGATCCAGCTAATAAAAATACTTGCATCAAATGAAGTTGCCAAATTCTAGATGTTTTTGTTCTTCCTGCTTGAGTTGAAGGCCATACTACTTCCTCTTCACTATTGTATGTTGACTCTTTCACTGTCAATTCTGTGTCTTTAAGTGGTGGTATGTCCTGTTGCTCTCTGTTAGAGACTTGCCTTCTCCATCATAGGTGGAGGTTCATTAGGGCTGTATTCCTGCTGCTGAACTATAGATGACATTTTCTTAGCTGCCTCCCTGTAATAACAGTGATTAGCATTAGCTAGTTGCAGAAATAATCACTAGTGCAAAATTTTCAAACTAGATCAAATTTGGAGTTGAAGAACTCACCATTAGGAGTTGAGTTCACTTTTCATAGTTTTCTTGCCTTCCTGAGGGGGAGGGTTTGGGTAATAGGGCTAATAATCAGGGTCCCACAGCTTAAGTAGCTCAGTAGCTCTCCAATTCAGAGATTAACAGGCACAATGAATGGTAAGGAAATAGCATGGCCATGGAGTGGGAATATTGAGGCAACTCTATAGTGCTTTTGAGTAAGCCCTCTGCCTGCTATTTCTAGAGTTTTAAATGAGGGAGTACCTTTCCCAGCCAACCTGTGAAGGATAACTGTGCACCTGAGCAGGAGCTCTTAACACAAGGTCTGTAGATCCCTGTTGGATACATGGATGAATTTCTGGGGGGTCCATGAACTCCTCGAAAAGTCATGCAGTTTTGTATCTTAATATACTTTTTTTCTGAGGAGAGGGTTTGTGACTTTCCTCAAATTCTCAAAGACGTCTATGACCAAAATGATTAAAAATACTACTACTGTCTTTCTTAGGAGGAAGAAAGGAAAGAGGGCATGTAAAATTGTTCTGGACCCCAATTCCAACATGGGGCGATGTGTGTTGTTGGGGGATTCCTCCATACCACCAAGCAATTCTCGGATACCAAGCTGGGTGTCCTACAATTGAATTCATTTCTAACACTGTCTAACCCAGCGATAGCATCAGATTCCACAGGTTAAGGGCTCACTTCAACAAGACCGCCCTTCACTTCAGACACCAATATCAAATCCAGGTTGTCATCTGGGTTTCTGACTCACCTGCTGTATCGATCAGAGGTTCCAACAACCCCGTCCTTGAGTTCGATTAATTTGCCAGAGCTGCTCACAGAACTCAGAGAGAAACTTACTTACAAGATCACCAGCTTATTATAAAGGATATAACTCAGGAACAGCCAGATGTAAGAGATGCATAGGGCAAGGTAAGGGGAAAAGGCGCAGAGCCTCCATGCCCTCTTCACTCAAAGCCCTCTCCCCAAATCTCCACGCATTCACCAACCCAGAAGCTGTCTGAACCCTGTCCTTTTGGGTTTTTCATGGAGATTTCATGACGTAGCCATGATTGATTAAATCAATGATCAAAGGTGATTGATTCAGCCTCCAGGCCCTCTCACCTCCCTGGAAATCAGTCCCATACCCTCTCTTTATGGTTGGTTCCCCAGGCAACCAGCCCCAATACTAGGTACTTTCCAAAAGTCACCTTATTAACATAAACCCAGTTGTGGTGGAAACAGGCTTGTTTTGAATAACAAGACACCCATTTCACCTTTATGGCTCTGAAATAATTTCAGGAACTGAGAACCAGAGACCAAATATGATAAGAGATGTTCCCTTTGCTCTTATCACTCAGGAAATTCCAAGTGTTTTGGGAGCTGTGAGCTAGGAACCTTGGAGGAAGACTAAATATATATGAGAATTATAGTTTGGCCATCTGACTAATATAGCATCAGAAAAAAAGTGTGTATCTAACTTGAAAACAGTGCCTATTTGAGGATAGAAGTATTTTCCTAGGAAGGTGGTTTGAATCTTGAGAATAGTACTAAAAAGGAAATGAGTACTTAACAACTTTTGTAGGATTAGAAATGAGTAATGTGCCTGGCCAGTGCTGCACAGTGGTTGAACGTCAACCTATGAACCAAGAGGTCACGATTCAATTTGCAGACTGGGTACATGCCTGGGTTGCAGGCTCGATCCCCAGTAGGGGACTTACAGGAGGCCACCAGTCTATGATTATCTCTCATCATTGATGTTTCTCTCTCTCTCCTTCTTGCTTCCTCTCTCTGAAATCAGTAAAAACATTTTTTTTTTTTTTTAAAGAAGGAAGATTATAGTTTTAAAACCCAGACCTTAATGAAAAATGGATTAATAAAAATTTTTAAAAAAAGAAATGAGTAATGTTTGCCTATGAAGGAGCTACTTTGCCCACTATTGCCATATATTACATTGAGTTATTAATTGCAGAAGTCTGGAAACTGAGTCATTGATATGGAAGCTGTATTACCATATACTTGTAGTTAAATTTGTGCTCAATGGCTATGTGAATTCAAGTAGGGCAGTGAAATTGGAAAAGGCTAAGATACATCAGTTGTTTAAAATGCTATTTCACCCTAGCCGGTTTTGCTCAGTGGTTAGAGCATCAGCCTGTGGACTGAGGGGTCCCAGGTTCGATTCCAGCCAAGGGCACATACCTCTGTTGCAGGCTTGATCCGGGTACGAGAGAGGCAACCAATTGATGTGTCTCTCACATTGATGTCTTTTTCTTTCTCTCCCCTTTCCACTCTCTCTGAAAGCAATGGAAAAAATATCCTCAGGTGAGGATTAAAAAAAAAAAAGCTATTTCACTTGAATCAAATCTTAGAAGTATTAAAATAATTGTAACCAGATTCAACAGGGAGAAAACCAAAGCATTGCTAATTCTGTCTCCTACCACATTGCTTTTTGGCTTATATATTTTCACTCACACAAAACTTACACAAGTTTAAAGAACAATTTGAGTGAAAGAAATTGTTATACTAATTTAAGTATAGTTCTATATTTTAAACTTCTTATATAATCTTTATATGTCCTCTAAATAGGATTTTTTTCCCCCAAGATCTAATTGGCTTTATTAACTGATTCATGAATGGGGGCAGTATCCCTTCTAGCAACTAGAAGGTTGCTCTCAGTAGGATATTTTTATTTAAAAATAATAGTGTTATATCTTTAACTTTCCCATTTTCTTCTCCTGAACATATTTCTCCCTTTTCAGTTCTAAGGAGTTGAGATTGCCATGTTTTTAAAGGTGTTTTTTATGAGATTGTTTTTCACATAATACCAAATGTTGAGGGAATCTGAAGTATAAAACTTTGGTACCTTCAGTTTCAAACAGGTAAAACTGTCCTGGGGCAACAGAGCTCCATTGTTATTTACCCTTCATCTCATCTCTAACTATCTAAACTTTATCCATCTTTCAAAACTCCAAACCAGTCCAGCCTCTTGTAAAGACCCAAACCCTATCCCTTCCTCTTCTGAACCTCTATAGGAAGTTGATCAAGAGTTAATTTCTTTCCAGTACATAACTTCATGACATTAATTATTTATAATTTTAAATGGTTATTTTCCTTTTGTTTAAGAAGGAAGTAAGTTATTTAAGGGTATATTATATTTCTTTGTATCACCTTGAAACCTAGCAGGAACAGCCAAAACAAGAGACTTCAGCAGTTTATACCAAGGGAAGTCCTTTAGCTCTCCTGTCTTCTTTTGGTTTGTTGGCTTTGAAGGGGTATTCCTAGATTCCTACTTCCAACACCCTCCTGACCCCTTCCTCCCAAAGAGCAGAGCTCTGGACACAACTGTATTTCGCCATTGTTGGTAATGATTCAGTGCCACTGATGATAACACTACTGCAGTTAAAGGCGACAACAGTCTTGACCTATAGGAAAAGGACATGTTTGTTTAGGGAATAAAAGATTTGTAAGTAGTTGACCAAATTATATAACTTTTGGCCTCATAAGAGCAGTAGTTTTTGAGAATTCTAGGTAAATGGTAAGAGGTTAAGTACTCAATGTTAAGTGTGAGTGCATATAAATATTGAGTCATACAGTTTCTCAGTCAACTATAAGCCAGGGTAAATTAGGTGGTAATTGTCAGGTAAAAACAATTTGCAAATAATTGGAGTTTGAGAAAATAACAAGAAAAGAAAATTGGGGATTTCGACTCCTCAGTATAGACAAAAAAATAGGGAATGAATGGGAAGACTACTTTTTAAACGCAATATGATGGGAGAGAATCAAAATGAACTACATATTGAAGTCCCCAGTGGGATACACATGTCTTAAATGTGTTTATTTCTTAGCTCCGGGCCTCCTTTACCTAAGCACTGCTCTCCATTCTACCCACAGTCAGCTTCAGTGAAATTAAACATCAGAGGGCCGACCGCCTTACCATTGAAGGTCATTCTTACAGACTGGAGAGGAGCAAA
This sequence comes from Miniopterus natalensis, assembly GCF_054644295.1. NCBI lineage: Eukaryota > Metazoa > Chordata > Mammalia > Chiroptera > Miniopteridae > Miniopterus > Miniopterus natalensis. The sequence goes on along the minus strand of NC_142090.1, from coordinate 46,585,062 downwards.
GGATCATGTCGTAGACCCCTCTTCCCTCAGTCTCAAATACCAGGAGGTTAAGGCTTCCTCCAGTGTAGAGTGTCTCTAGGGCCTGTCTGTACACAACATCTTCAAATATAGATAGCTAGATTTTCTTGTCATGTTTATGATCACAGTTGTTACTTCTTCCTCCTTAAATTAAAGGAGACTTTATTGTGCCTCCACATGGGACTTCTGAAATCACTTCCTGGGATCCCTTCAGGCTTTGGGGTTGGCAGAATGACAGCCTATCTCATGCTGGAAGCTCCTTTTCAAAGAGCTACAGCCAGTTTGCTCAGTGACCAAAACTTTGCTACTCCCCTGGTCAGAAAGGGTGGACTGAACAGACCTCTTTGATTTGCAAAGCTGGTACAATATTTTCAGATTCCATTGAGTATGGTGGAATTTGTATGTAGATCACTTTATTCTGACTGCTGTAATTGGGTTTTAAGGGCTGAATCATGGATGTTTTCAGCCCGGCCTGGCATGGCTCAGTGGTTGAACATCGAACTAGGATCCAGGCGATCAGAGTTCGATTCCTGGTCAGGTCACATGCCCAGGTTGTGGGCTCGATCAGTGACCCTCTCATCATTGATGTTTCTGTCTCTCTCCCTCTCCTTTCCTCTCTCTAAAATCAATAAAGATATAAAAAAAAAATTATAAAATAAATAAATCATCGATGTTTTCAGATTCAAATGGGATCAAACGTGTGGGTCCACTGCTTTGTGATTCAATGTCGTTGAACCTCTTTCCAAGCAAGAAAAATGTCTATCTCAATTAAATCTTGTTTCACCCAGGCAAACAAAGGCCCTGCAGTTGAGGAACCCACATTGACTCTCGTAAGAGCAAACAACTATGCTCTTTTAGAATGAAAATAGGTATGAGCTTGGGTCTTGAAGGGTCCACATACTTTGTGCAGCTTTTCCAATTCCACCAAGGGTCAGTGGAGAAGGAAGCTGCTGTACAGACCCTGGAGCTGACCCCCCCAAGCAGCTGCATGTGGCCAGGCCTTACCAATAGTCAAAGTTATGAGGCCTGGGTATCTTGGGAGCTCCTTAACTGACAAACAGCACCCTCTCCTAGATGTTGGAAGTCAAGACATGCCCCTGGAGCATTACTAATCCAAACACTGGGACTCCCCAAGGCACTCTGCTGTGGGGACTACCCTTCTCCGTTGCTAAACAAAGATAGAATTTAAAGATTCTAGGCCTCTTAGTCCTGCTAGAGTTTAACAGGGGTGCAACTATAAGAAACACTAAGGTGTTTTGGCTCCTTTAGACAATGAGATGGGCAGATAAGCCAGCTCCCCTCTAGGCTTTAGGGCTAAATCTCTGCTTCTTGCTGAAAAGGACAACTGGGATTGGTAGTAGAAAGCAAAAGTGGCCTTTTGGCTGTCCTGGCTTAGGGAAAGGAATTTTCCATAGATCCAGCTAGAGTTAACTAGAGTTTTGCATTGGGTTTTGGGAGCCAAGTCCAGCCAGTAGTAAAATTTTATTTTGCCTTTTTGTTTCCTTTGCATATTTTTTAATTTATTGGGGTGACAGTGGTTAATATATAGGCTTCAGGTGTGGGTTTCTATGTTACAAGATCTGTCTATTGCACTGTGTGCCCACTACCCAAAGTCATATCTTCTCCCATCACCATATATTAGGACCCCCTAGTATATTTTTTATCTAATGACCTTGCAAGAGGAATGAGTAATCGAAGGTAGGATTTGGATATTAATAAATATCTTGGGTCTTCTTGACTAAACACACTTTACTTAACACACTTTAACATCCCATACTAGATTAGATTCAGTGATGCCCTTGCCAGAAATTCTCCATTCATTCTAGTTAGAATCCCAATTATTAGTTCAAAATATTACTTCCCAAAGAATGATTGGCAAAATACAATCAAAAGATAAGAAGCTTAACTCCTTTGAATATGTTATCCATTCACTACCATCTGCCCAAATTTGGTTGTTTAATGGTATGCAAGGTCAGCAGATTCCTAGACCTCTGCATACCTATCTGGAAGAGCTGAGTCACCACTTCTCTTCAGAATTTTTCAAGGACCTGCCCCCTTTTATCTGACCCAGCTTCAGTGGGCTGTCTGACCCCCTCCCTTCCTCCCTACAGTCCTGGGCTCAGAGGGAGTGCCTATTTTACAAGTTTTTGCTTTGTTTTAATTTCATTTAAGTACACACAGCCTTGGATCAGAAACTGTTTTCTTCCTCAGGCCTCAAGTGACCAGTTTTCATGGTTTAGCTCATGCCAGGTTTGCTTAATTAAAAAGTTCTCTGAGCCCTGGCCGGTGTGGTGTGGCTCAGTTAGTTAGAGTGTTGTCCCGTGCACTGAAGGGTCGCAGGTTTGATTCTGGTCAGGGCACATACCTGAGTTTCGGGTTCAATCCCTTGGTTGCATGAGGGAGGTAACTGGTAGATGTTCCTCTCTCACATCACTGTTTCTCTCTCTCCCCCTTTCTCTAGAATCAGTGAAAAACATATACTCAGGTGAGGATTAAAAAAAAAAGTTCTCTGCGAAATCTACATGCTTAGAACACATTATGCACTTTATACTTTGATAATATTACTCATTTTTCCAGCCTGCAGAAAAGAATCTTTGGGAGATTGGTCAAGACATCTCATTTTGTACACTACACAGGTAACTTCATCAGGTCAGTTAAAATACTTGCATGTTTACTCTCAGTCAATAGGAAAAAACTGAACAATGGAGCAGATAACTGCTTTCTATTTAAAAACTCACAAGGTAGACACCCTAGACCTTCTACCTTTAAAAATTGCTTAGGGAGAGGAAACAAGATGGCGGCGTAGGTAACAGCTGCACCTGCCGCCTCCCACAACCACATCAAAATTACAACTAAAATACAGAACAGTCATCACTCAGAGCCTCCTGAAATCTAGCTGAACAGAAGCCCTACAACCAGGGAACCGAAGAAGCATTGAGACCTGTAGGAGGGGCGGAGATGTGGGCAGATCGGGGCTGGATCACAGGCCCACTCCCGGTGCTGCAGTTTAAACCTGGGAGGGAATCTCGGCAGTGGAGGTTTCCCGGAGGAATGAGGGGTCCCAGCCCCACATCGGGACCCAGCCCAGGGCTCCAGGGCCGGGAAGAGAAGTCCTCACAACTTTGCGCTGTGAAAACCAGCGGGGACTGTGGCTGAGGGATGCATGGAGGGTGCAGGAGTCCCAGGCTTTCCTCTTAAAGGGCCTGTGCATGGACTCACTCAGATGCGCTCCCTCTGAGCCCCAGCGCTGGGCAGAAGCTTGAAAGAAACCTGGGACACTTGGGGAGGAACTAACCTGCCTGAAAGTGGGGCAAAGCTGGAGGGGCAGCTTTCTCCCAGGCAGAAGAGCTGGCAGAGGCCATTGCTCCTTTGGCGAGTCCTCCTGGCACACAGCCGACAGGCAGGCGCCATATTTGAATCACCAGCACCTGACTCACACCTTTGGCCCCGCCCCGTGATTCCCAGGGATCCTGCCCCTCCCTACCTGCAGGCTCATCCAAGCTATTTCCAGCTGCTTTTCTGTGCAAGTGGCCTCTCGATCCTCATGCTTAGGACTTTCCTAAAATCTCTCAAACAAGCAGCAGTGTGCCCCATACAGCCTGATAAGTGGCCCCAGGCCTGGCACTGGCGGCAGCTTGCATTGGTTCATAACTTAGCCTCTCCTGGACACCTCCAAGCCCAGCACAAGTAGCAGCCAACTATGGTTTGCTGTGTAGCTCATGCTGGGTGGCCCTGGGCAAGGCACTGGCACAGGCTGACTTTGCGCCTCCCAGGAGGCCCCAGAGACAGTGCACCTGGTGGTGAGAATGGACCACGCTGGATTACAACCCTACCACATCCACCAGTGACACACTCAAGGGGAGAACTTGATGAACACCAAAGCTCCACTGAAGTAAATCCTGCTCCACAGGAGTGTCTCCAGCACAGCAGCTCTTTGGCTGTAGTTGCAGTTGGTCCTCACAGCTGATTGGCATGGGGGTCAATTCCTCCCAGTGATGCCAACAGCAACCAAGGCTCAACTACAACAGGACAGTGCACACAGCCCACACAGGGGAGCACCTAGAAGGCCCAGCTCAGGTGACTGGGGAGGCTGAGCCACTGGACCCTACAGGACACCTACTACACAAAGCCATTCTACAAATTCCAGGACACATAGCAGCTCTACTTGATACATAGAAACAAACACCTGGAAGCAGCCAAAATGTGGAGACAAAGAAACATGTCACAAGGAAAGAACAGGAGAAATCTCTAGAAGAGGAACTAAATGAAATAGATCCAAGCAAGCTAACAGAGTTCAGAATTTTGTTTATAAGGATACTCAAGCATATGATTAGGAAAACAACTGAGAAAATCAATAACATAATAAAGTACCAATTTGAAATGAAGCCTACATGAACTGAAATGCAGAATAATTTACAGGGAGTCAACAGTAGAGGACGCTGAGAATGAAATCAACAATTTGGAACACGAGGAAACAAAAAACACCCAACCAGAAGAGCAAAAAGAAAAAAGAATCCAGAAATATGAAGATAGTATAAGGAGCCTCTGGGACAACTTCAAGAGGCCCAACATTCGTATTATTGGGGTGCCAGAAGAGGCAGAAAGAGAGTAAGAAATTGAAAACCTATTTGGAAAAATAATGACAGAAAACTTCCCCTACCTGGGGAAAGAAATAGACTTATTAAAAGTCCAGGAAGCACAGAGTGTCCCAAACAAGAGGAACCCAAAGAGGCCCACACCAAGACACATCATCATTAAAATGACAAAGGTTAAAGACAAAGAGAGAATCTTAAAAGCAGCAAGAGAAAAGCAGTTAGTTACCTACAAGGGAGCACCCATACAACTGTCAGCTGATTTCTCAACAGAAACTTTGCAGGCCAGAAGGGAGTGTCAAGAAATATTCAAAGTGATGAAAAACATGGAACTACAATCAAGATTGCTCTACCCAGCAAAGCTATCATTTAGAACTGAAGTCAGATAAAGAGCTTCACAGATAAGAAAAAGCTAAAGGAGTTCATCACTACCAAACCAGCACTACAGGAAATGTTGAAGGGTCTTCTTTAAGAAGAAGCTAATGAACAAAAGAATCTGATGAACTAAATAAACAGATATATTAAAAACCTTTAAAAATTTTCTTATTTACCCAACTGTTATTTCATTGGAAACATTTTGCAAATTGAAGAAACAGGCATTTAGACCATAACAGTCAAGTCAGAATACTTTCCTCTGCACACTACATCTTATAGGATATCCCCAGTTAAATGAATAGCAACTATCAAGCAAATAGCTTTGGGAGTTATGAGGCTTAGGATAACAGTAATTTGTATTTATTTGGGAACTGGTTTAATCCAATTATTTTCTTAACCCCAGGGGAAATTAACTGAATGGAAATTTTTTGAGAGAGGAGAGGAAGAGTTAGTGATCATTTGGACGTCTGCAAGGTCAAGGAAGGAGAAGTGCTTAAAAGTAGAAGGTCTCCTGGGACAGGGATATAAAACCACAAAGACCATTTTAGAAGACAGCTTCCTTTGGTTCAGCTCAAAATGTTGGCTTCAATTAGGCAAAATATAAAATGAAACTTCCTAAGTCTGAAAGGCACGGAGTGTTACAAATGCCATAGTCATGTATACTGTTTCCTCAGAAAGTAGTTCTCAAAGCTTCTCATATTCAGGTGAACACTTACTTGGAAATAAGTCTGCAGTTTTGCATCTTAAGGATCCGGAGTTGTTTGCAGCCTCTCTGAAGATCTTCAAATATTTGGTCGGTAAGCAGGACACAACCAGAAATATCCAAAATGTGTAGGTAATGGCATTTTGCCGATAACATCTCCATTGCTGAGTCAGTAATCTGAACACACAGCCAAAGTAGGTTCTGATTATTTTGATGAACTTCATCCCAGGAAAGAATAATGTACTAGTCAGTTTGGGCTGCTATAATAAAATACCATAAACTGGGCAATTTTAACAATAGACATTTATTTCACAGTTCTGGAGGCTGAGAAGTCTAAGATCAAGGTGCCCACAGATTCAGTATCTGGTAAGGGCCTTCTTCTTGGTTTGCAGATAGCTACCTTCTTGCTGTATTCTCTCTGCCTTCTTGGCAGAGAGAGCTCCACTTTCTTCCCATTCTTTTAAGGACACTAATTCCATCATGGGCGCTTCACCCTTTTTAATTACTTCCAGAGCCTAACTTCCTTACACCATCACATTGGGTGAGTATGAGGATGGCAAAATGTGAATTTTGAGAGAGCACAAACATTTGGGGGGGATGGCACAAACATTTAGTCCCTAGCAGAATCAGGACACTTTCAGGTTCTCTTTAATCAGCTTGTCACACAATAGATCTATAACTCAAGTTAGTGATTTAACTGTTTTCAGACCAATACAATGTATGTTTCAAGTGGCACCAACAGAATTTGTGATCTTGCTATTCTTTTTAGAGATCTCTTGTTTAAATTAGAAACTTTATCAAAATTTCCTTAGTAGTACCTGTTACATCAGTATCAGTAACTTATTAAATGCTACAGTAATGAGATTTATAACATCACATGTTACAGAGCTCTAAAATACATATATCCCTTGAAGTTAACCTGTAGACAGGGTCAGATTGCTGTCAGAAGGGATCTGGACATTGCTGATGGTTTGCATGTGAAGTAATATGGTTCTGGGAAAGGACAAGTAAGTGAGACAAATGTTTGCAGACAGGAGGAGAAAGAAAAGCAGAAGCCACAGAGACTACATGAATCTCACTCTGAGAAATTCTGCTGAGGGTTCCAAAGTCTTGAAAGTTTGTCCAGATGTTTTGCAGAAGTAGATTATTTCACCTATTCAGGATCTAGCTTTTGTATTTATAGTTGAACTGAGACTCAGAATCAACTAGATTACTCTCTCTAAAGGAGTTTTTTGTCCAACTGGATTTAATTTCTTACTTTAAATGTTTGAATACTCTAAAACATGCCATGAGACTTGACTTTTGTTTTTAACATAACATTGAGAGAGTTATGCAGAAAAACCATTCAATTGAAATGTATACACTTTTTAAGTTTGGAAAAATAGATGTCATTGTTTAAGCATGCCCTTTCCCCAGAACATGCTCAGGATCAAGATTTAACATTGTAACTGATTCTCACAAAAAATGCTTTCATACATTCCTGCCATACTATGTGGGTCTCTGAGGATCTGATGTCGTTGGGGGGAATAAAAGCCCTCAGAATTATAGAGGAAAGGAAAGAAAATGAGGTTATAGAAAAGTCTAGGACAGGTGCAGTTCAGAGTGCTAGGTTTTATTGATTCTGAGGGAACTGAAAAGGAGCCCATCACTTCCTGTAGATCAGAAGCTCAAGATATTCAGTAACTGAGGTGGTGATGTCCGAACTTTTGGAGGCTGGGAACTAGAGGTAGAGATAACTGGCTACATTCTTAACTCCCAGATACAAGTCCTACTCTGAGTCCTGTTCAGCAGAGGTTATTCCCATTTTAATGCTGGGTAAGACAAAGTCACAGGACTGCTTACTAACCAGAGAGGTAAGCTAGTTGCAAGAGTTGACTGTCCAGGAGATTGATAAGGTGACCATTCAAGATAAACCCATGGGCTTTGGGAAAACCTAGCCTAGAATAATGAGCCAGACACTAAAGTGTTTTGTGGCTCATCAAAAAAAAAAAAATGTAGGTAGGCTGGAAATGTATTAGACTGGACCATAGCCCAGTGGTTTTGGGTGAGGAATATTCAGATTGGCTCAAATTGTGGTCAGCACTTTTTCAGAATCAGGAGACTCATTTGACCTGCATACATGGTCTCCCTTACACTGAGGTTCTGAAATAATCCACTCCCCTTCCTTTTTCTCACCCTAGATCTTTGATGTAGAGCGATTCGTTTCATTATATATTATTCGTGCAACATCCTCCTTCGTTTCTAGGCTGGGCACTGACCACGGCACAGTTTATAGAAAGAATTCCCTTAGTTTCTCCTTATCAAAAACCAAAACAAAATGAAACAAACAAAAGTCCTCTGCCTCAATTCCTGTTCTCACTGGAGAGTTTCCTTTTCTCGGTCTCCTACTTTCCTCTGTAGCTGCCCGAGCTGACTGCTCAGGCTGCAGAGGGTCGTGGTCATTGCTGTTACTGTGCTGAGTTTCTTAACCCCTCTCACTTCTAGAACCAGATGATGCTGACCAGAAAGACACCTGGTTTCTCTAATTTGAAAAAGGTACATTATTAAATAAAAGTTCTGCTGTGAACTTTCTAGATTAATTTTGTCATGATTTACCATATCTTCCCCAGCGCCTCTTCCTCCTTAGCTATGGAGGAATTAGGAGGTTCTAGCATCACACTCTTAATCCACTCACCACACAAACTAAACAACTGAGAAACCAAATTTTTAGACTAGCTAGCTTCTCTTTAGCGAAGAGAAGCCCATCGGTATATTTAATAGAAGAGAACAGTGCTGTTAAGCTTGCAATTTCCGAGAATTTTTTTCAAAAGATTTAGTTTTCTTAACTCTACGTAATTTGCTTCCACCAAGTTTTTCTATCAATTTGTTTTGATATCTGTCTTCCACATAAGAGGCTTTCTCTTATGTCTAATAATTCTTGATTATCTGCTCATGATTAACAGTGGAGGGGCTTCCTTATTTTAAGCTTCAGAAACCCCAAATGTCAGTGTTTTTTGGTCTTTCATCTTGGGCTAGTTAGAGTCCCCAGAAAAGAGACTTCCATTCTGCCTGGAGGGAAAGATCTGGCAGCCAAATTCTAGATGCTGTGTTGAAAAAGAGCTTGAATGTCACTCTGTATTCAGCATTTAGTCACTTAATTCCCTTTCTCACTTTGTACCCAAGCTCTCTATTATACAGGGTGTCTCCCAGACTAGCAACCTCGGTTTTACTATCTGCAGACCAGATAGTAGAGTGATTGGCCCCCAGAGAACATTTAGCAATATCTAGAGACATTTTTTATTGTCATGACTGTGGGTATGGGGGGCTGGGTGATACATATAGTGGGTAGAAGGCAAGGGTGCTGTTAAACATCCTGCAGTACATAGAACCACCACCCACTACAAAAAATTACCTCATCCAAAATATCAGTAATGCCAGGGTTGAGAAATCTGGCTCTAGGAAATAGATCTCCAATCTTCTGGTGAGTGTGGGTATGTGCAGTTGACCAGAGGTGTGGAGTAGGGGGAGAGATTTAAGGATCTATTTACTTCTCTAGAACTTTTAACCCACCTCCCTTATTTTAGCCACTCTCTTAACCGAGCTCCAGGTGCACTGTGCTCACAGGCTTGAAGACTATGATGTAAGTCAGTTTTTTCCCTCAGCTTTGTGTTGACTCAGTATTCAAAGCTATCTCTAGTCTGCTAAATTAGTCCATCTATTTTCAAGCTTCCAAATTTTGTTGCTCTTGTCTCTTCTCCTGTTTTCCCTATCAACATGGGCCCTCACCCTTCTTCTGCATTTTTGGGAACAAAACTATATGTATATATTCAATCTGCCATATTAATCCAGAAGCACAAATCTCTATTTCTTGACATAGAGATATGTCCATAGTATATTAAGAGAACAAAAGTAGGTTACAATGTACTTTGGAAAATATGATTCTATTCTTTAAAAAAACCCCACAAAACACAAATCTTCTATAACTTTTCTAATTTCTTTGTACATAGAAAAAATTCTACAAGAATAAGTATAAAAAACCAATAGTCTGGATGGTGGTATGACAGTGAATTTTTACTCTCTTTATGCTTTTTTTATATAGTCAATATTTTACAATGAATACATCTTTCTTTTATAAACAGATGTCAAGAAAAATTGTCAAACACTTGAAGTCATAATGGAACATTAACAGGCCTGCCTGAGGAATTCTATAAGGAATTATGCCTTTATTTGACATACTGTTTACTATTAGGGCCCAAACTCAGTGATGTTATATGTTATAACTTGTTATATTTTTGTCCAGAAGAGATGCAAATTATTTTTGTCTGGTAGAAACTATAAGTCCAAGGTTATGAATTTATTACCTTATAGGTCATTAACCAATTTTGAATCTAACTCAAAAATCACATTTCAACATTCTTTCTTCAGTTCCTGTAAGTAGTCAGTTCGACCAAATGCACTAGTAACTGGCTTTACCATTTTGTTGGTTCTCTCATTAATGAATTAAATAAATCTTTGACACATTTTTATATTTGTGTCAGGATTGTTTCTAGCTTTTTGAAAATTCTATTTTAACACAAATTAAATCATAAAGCTATTTCCAATTTGGGGAAAGAAAGAAAAAAAGTCTAATGACTACCTCACACATGGCAAAGAAAAATAAGTTCTATTGTGAGCCCAACCCCTGACTGCTACCCTGCCTGAGTTCTTTGACAGTGCTTCAATTTGACATTTCTGAGATCTGACTTCTGCACATACCTTTGAACAGCCAGCAATGCTGAGAGATGTGAGGTTAAGGCAATAAATGGCCACTGTTGTAATAAACTCATCCGATAGTTGGGAGCAGTAAGAGACATCCAAGTGTTCCAAGATCTGTGAGCCTTTGCAGAATGCCTGCAAGAAATTCTGAAGTCAAAGGTTTTTTTTCTTTTCCTTAGTCTTTATTCAAATGTTATATGCATCGAGAGCCTTCTTACCCATAGCAGTTTACTTAGTATGCATTTCAGTCCCTGAAATATAGATGTGTTACATCTTGTTGAAAAAAAACCACAAAAAACCACAAACAAACAAAAAACCCAAAAAGATATTCACACAGCAGCTTAACAGCTTAGTAGTATTCAAATTCCTGACAACAGATTTTGGTTTTCTTGAAGTTAGTGCTAATAAAATTTTACCTGCATAATCAGCATCTGTTAGCATTATATTCAGCCAAGTGAATGGATGAAAAGAAATCTGGAGGTGAGAATTAGATGGCAAACACTGTGCTGATAGTATAATGGGAAAGCGCAGTCTTTGGAATCAGGCAGACCTGAGTTGTAATTCCATTTCCACCACCTATTAGTATAGATCTTTCTGAGCCTCATTTTCCTCTTCTTTAAATTAGGGAAAATACCTCAGTATCCACAGGAGATTGGTCCCAGGACCTCCATGTACACCCAAATCCCTTAGTTGGCCCTCTGTATCTGTGGGTTCTGCATCTACCAACTAATATGTACACTCTAGAATTGTTTTGAAATGCCAAAATATTCATCTGAAATTTCTAGGACTAGTAAAGTCCTGGAAATTATTGGAATTTATTCCCTTTATTTCAGTGGTTCTTAATTTTCATTCTCACTTTTCAGTAAAAAAAAGAAAAACAATAGAACTAAGTAATAATTAGAATCCACAAGGAAATAACAGTCAAAAGTTTATAATTCAGGAGTTATACATGAACAAAATGATCCACAAAATAAACCTAACAGTAACTGTTAAAGTATCTGACTAGGTCAAGATGAGTAGAAATTGGAAACCAAGCTTCTAGTTCAAGATACTAATACTGTACTTAGAAGAAAATTCCCTCCCTCAAGTTGTAAGAATTACAACTATCAATATGTGCTCATCACTCTAGAGGTGAAACAGCTCGGATTCTTAGGGTATTAAACTAGAGACCTCAGTAAATGTTTACCCTTAATTGTAGTTATAAGTATTAGGTTTTAGTAACCCTAATGGGTTGTTTGTAAGGCATTCCTTATTTCTATATGAAAATGGGTTCCCAGGACTACATGTCATTTCCTCTCAGAACTAAGAGAAGGACCTAGGCTGTTGGATTGGTTCATGGCCATCAGGATGACTCTGGAGGTACAGCCACCCGTGGGCTTCCTTCCCTCCCACTGATTATGCCAATTTCCCTTCGTTTTAGCCCTAGGAAGATTGGAAATTTTTCAGGAGAGACAGTTAAGCATAGCAGATAAAACTTGAACTGGGTCACAGGTAGAGTGGGGATAAAAGCCTTGCTCTGCTGTTGTGTGGGTTTACTGAAACTGTTTGAGCCACATTGTCTCCTTTAGTAAAATAATAATGATAATATCTCTATCAAAGGACAGTTGTGCAGATGATATGAAATAATACATGTATACCTGATATGGTTCCTAGCACAAAGGAGATTCTCATCTAGCTAGCTATAAAATTTTATATACAGTGTTACTTGAGAGGGAATATAGCGTACTGTTAGTGCTTGACACATAGTAAACACTCAGTAAATGTTAACTATTGTTGAGATTTGCATATGACACCAATAATAATAAAAGTGCATGTTTGTATTGTACTTTGAAGACAACTCAAAGATATTACTTATTTAACTGTAAATCATTATCTTTGCCTGACCACAACAACCAGCAGTGATTCCTTTTTCCTCTGACCTCATGCAGAACTTGTCTTTTTCAACTCATTCGACACTTACAGTACTTGACTGATTCCTGCATTGTGGCTAACTTTGTGTTGAAATCTGTCTTTAGCAACTAAGTGACGTAAAAATTGGAAGGAGCACCTTGTCAGGAAATAGTGAGTTCCGTGTTATTGGAGACAATCAAGTATAAGAGGGCATGCCCACAGTGCGCAGAGGGGAGTCTAGCTTTGAAGGATTGGAATTAGTGGTCTTGAATCTCAGTTCGGACGGAGATAAGATTTTCAATAAGAATGCAATAAGTCTCTCAGAGGTACTGTCTGGAACTCTGCTAGTTTTTTTAATACCCTTTTCACAAGCATCATATTTAGAATACAGTAGATTCTCAATAAATACTAGTTGGTTGATCGATCCTTTATAAGTGTCTTCAAAGATATAAAGAATTCTCTTTTAAGAATACAGGAATTCTTATCTTTCAAGGAGTAGGATAACTTTGTTTTTAACTCAGAGAATGTATAATGTTCAATAAACCAGCAAAAAGGAATATTTAAACTCTAAGAATAATTTATTAAGAGATGAAATGAGCTTTAAAGGGAGATTCGAGGCTCTTAGTGTCTGAAAATCCTTCTTGGTATCATCTCCCTCTCAATGTCTTGACTGCCTGAATCAGTTATGCTTTAAGCTTTTTTTTAAAAGCTCTAATATTCTTTGAAGTTGAACTTTCTTGGAGGTTTAAATTAAACAATAACAAGAAATGATTACAATGTCTGTGATACATTCATGGTAGCATTCTCATCCATGGAAAGTCTGAGGCACAAAGATTGGTGTAAGGCTTTCTGCTTGGCATAAATCAGTACAGATCCAAGAAGTAAGTCAGAACTTTTCCTCTCATATTCATATTTTCCTTTAGAGACATGTAAGTCATAGTAAGTACTTAAGTCTACAAGCATGTTTCAACATAATCACTCATGAAATTCCATTTCTCCCCTACAGATAAGATTATTATATACTTTTCTGGCTCCTGTGGTGTAGAATCATACATGTATCAGTGCTGTTGATATTCTTTTCTTGGAAAGTGGTAGGCTAAGCTTCTTCCAAGTCAAAATCCTTTATGATGAAGATGGAGAGAAAAAGCAAAAAACATCAAGTTTGGCTCCCATCACACATATCAACCAATTTTGCTGTGGGTTAACAATCTTGAAGATAACTCCCAAATCTCTTAGTGAGGTAAATCATTTCTTCTCAGTATCTTCTGAGCTGAGTCAGTGTGGGGCTTAATGGCTGCATTCCTAAATTGGGTATGTAGAGGAGACTTTCACTCACATTTATTGACTGTCACAATAATGTGCTTCTGCCCAAATCCCGATTTAAACCATCTCAACAGGTGGCAGCTCCCAGACTTAGAAAAGTTCACCTCATGTTGCATACTCATGACACCACCTCTTGACTATTTGCCTTGTTAGGTTTGATTAATTCTACCACAGTTCTGTGGGTGTGTTTTTTCTATTGATAATTATGGAAAAATCTTGTACTGTCAAGAAACATTTTCTATAATGAAGACTTTTTGGCTGCCTCAAAGGCTGAAATACAACTTGCACAATTTTAATAAACTAAATTCAGAACTGTAGTTTCTTGTACCTTGTATATTCCATAAGCTGTAGAGCTACACTTCACCAGAGAGAGACTTGTTCCCAAGTCTCAGATCAGGAGGAGTGCTTGTGGCCTGAGAACACTGAGTTGGGAAATCTGGGCCTTACCACCAAAACCAAACTATGTAGAGCCTAAGAACTCCCTTCCTGGTGAGATACATTTCCACCCTCCATGCCAGGGAGATCAGGCTGAGAAAAGCTTAGCTAAGGCCCAACCTTGGAGGCCCATGCTGCTGTTAAATATGGAGAGGACTCTGAAAGGGGAAAAGGGTAAGGCCAAGGCCCCAAACAAGTATTTCCAAAGATACTTTCATGATGAAATTTGTTACCGAATTATATGATGATTTGGGAAATGAACATTAGCTTCAAGGCAGCTCAAATATGGCTTACTCCATGAAGTTTCCCCCAATTCCTCTGGAAGAAATGCCTCTTCCAAATTCCTATAGCTTTTCCAAAAAGTATTTATTTTATTTATTTATTTATTTATTGGTCTTTCTCACTTTCTACTTGTACTGTAGCTATATAATTGTCTTATCTTCTACATTGACTTTAGCTTCTTGAGAGCAGAACCCATATCTAATTTAACTTTGTGGCTTCAATATCTGGCATGCAGAAGAGGTTCAATATGGGAACGTGTCCAAAGGAATGAGCCTCTTAGCACAGGAGTGAGGAGAATGAGCTCCCACAGATCACTCTCAGAGCATTAAGCCCGTCCTTCCTCACACTGTTTAATAACTGTCGGAGGCAGTGTACCATGATGGTTAAGAGCACAGAGGCTGGATCCCACTAGCCTGAGTTCAAATTTTCCCATTTAGGAGTTCTGTGTCTCTAGATAAATTACCCAGCCTCTTGATTCCCCAGTGATCTCATCTGCAACTGGGAATAACATGGTCTTTAACATGGTATACCTACTTCATAGAGTTGTTGGGAGGATTAAGTGAGTTAAGATGAATAAAGTGATTGAACAGTACCTGGCACACAGTAAGCAGTCAATAAGTAGTAGCTGGTACTATTATTTGTATTCACTGCTTCTCTACGGCCATGACTGCCAATATCTAAAATTATGCACACCAAAGTAAAAATATTTTGAGCATATACTTTCAATAAATGTATATTAATGTACTTGTAAATTATATAGACATACAGCTATTTAAATATGCATTATATCTTATCAATTATGTGTTGATGTAAGAAATGCTCAAATCTGTAGAGAATTTTTGTAAGAGTTTATTTGAGCCAAACTGACCACATGCCAGGAAGCAAGATCTCAAATGCTCCAGAGAATGACAGTTTTGCAGTTTCTTTTACACATTTAGAATTAAGGAGGTTGTGTAAGGAAGATTACATGAATGTGGAAGAAAGCAAGGTACAGGAGAGGTAACAAGATTATGTGCTCCTCTGAGAGTAGTTATGCCTTTGAGGGGTCTGAAAAAGAGGATTACTTCTAGCATTTCAAAGGCATGTTTTCTAGATGCATAAGGAAAATGGATAGGGCCTGCTTAAAAACCATTTACTAAGCAAGTTATAGGCCTAGGGTGTGACTACCCACCATGACATGCCCAGTTAGGAATTTATGATCAGATCACCCTGTGAGGCTACTTTCAGTCAGATTTATTACAGAGCCCATTTTTCAACCATACATATAAAAACAAATAAAATGTATGAGATAAAAAAATCTAAATAGAAGTTCTAATTTTTTTTTGTCACACTGAAATAGATTTTCTGATTCATTTGCCAAAGTAAATGCTTTCTCTGGAGACACCTACTCAACAGTACACCTTTGGTTGTCAGTAAACTTTGACGACTTACTGGCTGTGCAGACCCTGGATATTTGATGAAAACAAGTGGATTACTTTTAAAATATGTGCTGTGCATAAAAAGACATCAAATGTGGGAAAGTTAAAGAACAGAAAGGGTAAGTAGTGAAAAAGAACGTGCATTGGAAAGAAGACTAGGAAAAGAATGGAACAAAATATATTTGAATCATATTTTATAATTAGGATCTGTTGGGGGAAAAATCCAGAATCATTGCAGGCTTTAGACTTTATCTCCAAAATAAAAATGAGCCAGGGTTGGACTACCCAAAGATCGATCAAATATTTTTCTTGTGGCCTGTGGCATAATCCATATTTTCCATTTTTCTAAGATAAGTAAAAAAAACAGGTGTCCAGCAGCCTAATTACCTGGCACTCCTCCAAGGGCCTCTGAGGGACAAGAAGGTCATGGAAATTATGTAAGCTGTATTAACCAGCCTGAAGGAGTTGATGGGTTTCTATTTGCACAGTTAGCCACCCCACTTTTTCTCTTTCTCATTCTTTCCCAAGAAAATGGCAGCACAGAACTTTTACTCTAAGGACAAAATCACACCGTCCTTTCATGACCCCTTCCATTTAAGAATCTCTAGGAAATAATGAGCTCATGAACCATCAGTGCTGCTTTGATCTTTCATTTGGGGACGTATGAAATAAGAGGTGATATCAAGAGAGGTACCGGTCTAGTAGAAAAGCAAAGGGCCTGAAATCAGAAGTTATGTCTGTGACCTTGAGCAATTTACTTAACCTGGAGTTTCCTCATCTAAAGGGGGATGAAAACAGCTGTCTGCCATCTCACAGGCTTATTGGAAGTGTATACTCCAAAAGCACTTGGCCGACATAACACCCTACGCAAATGCTTTTGTCAGCAGTGGAAACAGAAACCCTGGAACAATCTCATAGTTTAAAACCTGAGAATACCACTTCACCACCTTCAACATGCTGAAGACTTTGGAATGAGGAAATACCATGCACAAAATTTAACGAATCTGATAAGAGAAGGTTATTAGGAGTCATAACATGGAGAAATCATAGCTCCTGTGATACATACCACAGTGACTCAGTTCGTGTCAGGTGAGGCACAGTGAGCAAAGCCCGGGCTTGTTGCATAAAAGATCAAAAACAGACTGGCCATTTAGGTTTAAGAAGCAAAAGAAGCATAAAGTCATACTCTTGTAGGAAAGTAGGATTCTGCTGTTTGTTTTTCCTTTTTTTTTTCCTTCAGACAAGCTGACAGGTTTTATTTAACTCTTGGCAAATTTCATCTTACATAGGATAAACTAATGTTCCAGGGGCAGTTTAAAGGCTGGGAGAGGCCTCCAAAGGATTATCTTCCTTTTAACACATTCTCTTTAGAGTTGTTCTCTATGGATGCTCAACATGAAAATAACAGATGTGCACATTCTTTCAGTGAGTCCATCAATGCTTCAGTTGTCCGAGAATGGTTCTCTCCAACGGGAGTGGGCAAGAAGCCAGGACTGGGGTGGGGTGTTCTTAGAGTCAGCTGTTTATCAGCCAAGAAAACATGGTACCCATGAATCCAGTATCAGAGCCTTACAGACTGTGGGAAAATGACAAACTGTCAAATCCCACATCCTTTGAAGTTGAACAAATTTCTAATCCTACTGAATTGCCTCTGCAATTGGAAACACAGTAGTATGTGAAGCAACGGAGAATAGCCAGCTTATTTCTTTTGCTCACAGCCTTTTTTTTTTTTTAATCTTCACCCGAGGATATTTTTTCCATTCCTATTCAGACAGAGTGGAAGGGGGAGAGAGAGATAGAAACATCGATGTGAGACAGCACCCCAACCAGGGCCCGGGATCGAGCCTGCAACTGAGATATGTGTCCTTGGCTGGAATTGAACCCAGGACCCTTCAGCCTAAGGGCCGATGCTTTAACCACTGAGCCAGACTGGCTAGGGCTTGCTCACAGCCTTTGAAGAGAAAATAATGCCTAGGTATCTTAGTAGGAGTTTGTCTGTGATCCTCAGTTGATTCTAGGTACCTTGGGTCTCTTAATGGTATGTTGTTCTATTATAAATTCTAGGAGGCCATTCTTGGCATGAATTGCACAGATTTCTGTAACAAAGCTCTTATTGTTTCAAGTTTTGTGGGAGTTGCTTTTTCCATTAGATACCAGATACTCACTTCTTAATTCTACCAGAGGAATTCCTTAGTTCCCTCTATCAAGACCCTGTAAAATTATTCTGAACCTGGGATCTTCTGGGATCTTTATCACAGACAGTTTAGTCAATTAATTCCTAATAGTAATTCTTTACTGGGTAGGGTAAAGAATTTTCCTGAGCAGTATGGCCAAGAGATAAAGTATCCAGACATCTGGATGTCCCATCTCCCCACACAGGAGATTTCAGAGCTTCCACTACCCCAAAGGCCAAGGATTAAGGCCATTTTGGAAAGGGATCCTATGTGTGTTGCTTTAACTATCCCTGGAGAAGAGGTGGAGTTATTGAAATCCCATGCTTTGATAATTCTCGAATGATTTAATCTTGGAAACCAAGTAGAAATTAGTGTTGGTTTAAAAAAAAAAAAATTTTGCCATGTGGACCCATCCTTGACATTATAAGTCAGGGTGTGATTCAAAGGGCTCTAAAATCAATTTTGATTAAGCACTAGGAGGTGGAGTCTTATCAACTGATGAACATGAGTGATGAGAGTCTTGCATAAACAACATTTTATAACTAGTCAGAAAGTTCAGTGATTCAAAGTGACAGTTTAAGATTAGAAAAGAGTCTCTGGAGAGTAATCCAGTTGTTGCTGTTCGGGCAAGAATGAATCCAGCTCTTCTTACACTCGAGAGAGAAACATCCAGAACAGACTGGCCATAGGCCGTTCTTGAGAAAGAAGACTCAGATGGGACTGTTGCTGAGTGAGGTGGATGCTCCTGGGCCTTTCTGCTGTGACTGTTCATGTAGATATTCCATACTAATTATAAGGGTTTCAGTTTTATAGTGCAGAATATAGGACTGAGATCCCTGAACCCTCAGTCCCCATCTGAACTTAGCCTGGAGCAGACCCACATCTACAGAACCGACTTACTGAGCAGCCCTGGCTCAGGCTGAAAGCCATGTGAACAGCAATGACTCTTGCTCTGCTGTTCTCCCAGCTATGAGGTGGCTCATGGTTTGCCCCACACAGGCACCCTTCCTTACTCCTCGATCTATCTGCTCTACTTCCCTTTCTATTTGTAAGTCAAGATAAATCTGTTACTAGATTAAAGATAACCAAAAAGCAAAAGTTTGTGACCTGAGAATGGATAAGAGAGGTTAAAACACACTGAAGATTAAATGAACTTGTCATCTTGTGTCCAAGCAGTTAAGGCAAGATTGAGGGTCTCAAAAATGAGGGGACCCTGAAAGAACAATGAGGGAAATGGAGGTTCTAGCATCTCTGCTGATGCTTATACCTCATAAACAAAAGTTGTCAGATACCTTTGTGATCATCAGAGAACATGACACTAACCTAGGCTACAAATAGGCTCTTAAAATTCCTCAGTGATGCCATTTGCAAGATATCGATAAACCGGCTTGTGAAGAATATAAGCCACAAGCTCGACAGAATAAACAGAAAAGAGTGGATGAGGCTGAGCCTCCACCGCATACCTCTTATTTCTCTTATGTAGTTATCAATATACCCACTGCATTCTGGTTGCAGGCTTTACAAAACAGATATCCATGTCTGTTAGAGATACTTTTTCATAATAAATGATAAGAGGAGGCCATGTTTGGGTTTGAAGAACAGGGACAGCCTTCAGATTACCTGTAAGTAGAGTAAAAACAGTAACAAATTCCAACAGAGCTCCCTTAGCTTGCCTGCAGCCACCACAAGCCTTTGGAGAGAGTGGGAGAAGGAATGCTTAAAAGACTCTCGTAAGAGTAGAGGGGTGCAGAGAGCTCAGAGGAAGCACAGAGAAAATCACAGGAAGAGAAAGTGCCACAATAAAGGCCAAAACGCTGAATAGGACTTGGGAGTTCTTAGCCCTGCTACATGACTTGGCTGTGGAAAAGGGCTTGGAGATGAGGGTGCGACTCCTGGGCAGCCAAGTCAGATGCAAGCAGATCATCTTTAAACCATGTCTCCACCCGTCTCCATCCAAACTATCAAGTTTCATGGATTTTGCTATCTAAAAGTTCTCCATTGCATTCCCTTCTCTCCAACCTCACTGTTGCTGCCCTTGTTCAGGCTGCCATCCTCTCTCCCTTGGACGATAACAAAACCTCTTATATTACCTTTAATCTAGATAGCTGCCCTCTCTCCCCATTGCCCTTATATCTAACTCACTTTAATAAAACCTATGCTGGATTAAGTACCTCTCTGAATCTTTCCATAGCTTCCTCTATTGCACTGTAATGGCTAGAATTGATACTGTGGAATCAGACATTGTGTACCCTATCTCATGTGCGTGTTTCATGACTTGGGGCAAGGTTCTTAATCTCTTTGAACCTCTGTTTTCTTCTCTGTAAAATGGGATTAAAGGTATTACCTGCCTTATAAGGTAGGTAATTAATACATGGAAATACTTAAAACAGTGCCTGGAATGTAGTACATGCTAGATTAATGTTAGCTAACAATCACCAAATGCTATTGTATTTTCCTGTTTATAAGTCTGCCTATCTCACTAGACCTAAACTCATCATTTAAAAAGAATTTTTTTAGAATGGTTTCTGTTTCTAAAAAACAGATTATCTCAGTGTCTACTACATAGAAAGTCCAGACCAAATGTTTTTAATCACTGAACAAGATGTCACATTTTCACAAAATTAATTAATCTGAATGAGACAGTTTGAATATTGTCTTAAATGAGTCATGGAGTTATTAATCTATATTGAACTTAATCATCTGTTTTTTCCAACTTGGTTATTGTAGATAATATCCTACTGTTGTACTAAGAAAGCTTAAGAATATTTCTGAATGGACATGACCAAAGTACCTGAACTCTGTGGCAGCCACAGGCCCCACTTATAGAAGCATAACCAGCCCAGCAGGCTGCATACTGCAGAGAGTTCAAAGAGCGGAAGCTCGTGACAGCCAAGGTGCAGTGCCCACCACCACTGGCAGCCTACCTGCCCAGCCCTCCGCTCCTGGCTCCTGAGCCCTCTAGTTCCTGGCTTCATTCCTGGTCTCTCAACATCTGATTCAGAGCCTACTCTACATTTGTCATCCCTTTTGGATACTATTGATTCAGCCAGAATCCATGGGTCCAAAAGTACTGTTCTAGACTTCCAGTTTCAAGTCTGTTATGAGAGTGTGGGACTTACCACTTCCATCCTCAAAATAAGGAAAAAGCTGAGAAAACTGAAAATCAACAACTTTTACTTGATTCATCAGATAATTGAGGTCACAAAGCAAACTGCCACCATGAGAACTGGAGAAACAGGCAAATACAGAGAATCAGGGCTTATTAGGAGCAGTAGCCTGAGGCTGGAGCCAGTGTTAGAAAGAACATTTAAAGGGTAATTGACTAGCTGCTAGAGACTGAGTGAACTAGCTTGAGAGAAAAATTCCTGAGAGCCCGCCTTAGATTGGGTCCCTATACTTTTGTGAGTTTTACTTCCTGGTGGCCTGTTAAGTTCTCAGGGTGAATATCAGAGAAAAATCCCCTCCTGCTTCCTGCAAAGGGAGGGGGAAAGTACTATTTTGAAATACCCCCAAAGTATCTGTTCTTATTAACAAAGTTCTGCTATCTAGGAAAACTATTTACCAGAGCCTAATCAACATGGGTTTTATGAGAGCCAGTCTAAAAGAGGTAAGGGAAATACCCAACTCCAGCCCCCTCTGACATTCCTCTCTTACCTAAGTATAGCAGAAGGTGGGGAGAAGAGTGAAGGAGCACTTGTAAAGATCACTGTCCTGGGGCACAGGCCCTTTAAAAGACTGAAACCTAATCACATGACTATGGAATGCCCCCACCCCCACACCCTACCAGTACACAAATAATGTTCCTGTATAATAACACCTTAGCAAAACGGTTAGAAATCATGCACAATGGAATTCAGCTGACCACAATGGAATTAAACTAGAAATCAGTAACAAAGATAGCTAGAAAATCCTAAGATATTTAGAGGTTAAACAACACACTTCTAAATAAAAGATGGGCCAAAGAAAGAGTCTTGAGAAATTTTTAGATATTTTGAACTAAATGAAAATAAAACATCAAAATTTATGGGATGCAATGAAGAGAGTGTTTACAGGGAAATTCATAACACTGAGTACATATACTAGAAAAGAAGAAAGATCTAAAATCAGTAACCAAAGCTTCCATCTTAGGAAACTAGAAAAAACAGAGCAAATTAAGTCCAAAGCAAGCAGAAAAAAAAGAATAAAAACTAGAGCAGAAATCAATGACATTGAAAGTAGGAAAACAATAGGGAAAATCAGCTACACTAAAAGCTGGTTATTGGAAAAGATAGTAAAATTGATAAACCTCTATAGCCAGCCTACCCAAGAGAAAAAGAGAAGACACAATTACTTGAATCAGAAATGAAAGAGGGCTCATCACCACTGATCCCATAGACATTAAAAGGCTAATAAAGAAATAATATACGCAGCTTTATGCCTACAAATTTAATAACCTAGATGAAATGGACCAATTCTTTGAAAGAAACAATCTACCAAAACTCACATAAGAAGAAATAAATCATCTAAATAGGCCTATACCTACTAAAAAAATAGAATCAACAATCAACCTTCTAAAACAGCGATTTTCAACCAATGTGCCTTAACAGGTGCACTGGTATACCGCAAGAATTTTTAAAACACGTAATACCTAACTATTTCATCAAGGGCACCAGCCTCTTTTCCTTTAGGCTGTCAAATAAAAAATGACAACAGCTAACACAACAATAGCTGTCTGGTGTGAATGAATCAGAATTATACCTATTTTTTTGATCGACAGTTTTTGGTGTACCACACAATTTTAATAGTAATTTGTTTATGTGTGCAGTGAGATGAAAAAGGTTGAAAATTGCTGTTCTAAAAGAAAAAGCACCAGGCCCACATGGCTTCACCAGTAAATTCTACCAAATATTTAAGAGAGAAATTGCACCAATTGTCTACAATCTGTCCCAGAAAATAGAGGCAGAGGGAACACTTCCTAACTTGTTTTATGATACCAGCACTACCCTAATATCAAAAAACAACAACATAGACACAAAGAAAGGAAAGTTACCATGAGACCAATATCTCTCATGAACAAAGATGCAAACATCCTCAATAAAATATTAGCATATCGAATCCAACAATAAACACATAAAAATAGCTATACTTCACAACCAAGTGAAATTTATTCCAAGTATGCAAGGCTAGTTCAAAATTTTGAAAATGAATTGATCTAATCCATCACATCAGTAGGCAAAAGAACAAAAACCATATGATTATATCAATAGATGCAGAATTTCATTTGACAAAATCCAACACCCATTCATGATAAAACTCTCAGCAAACTAGAAATAAAGGGGAACTTTCTCATCTGGATTAAGAACATTAACAAGAAACCTACTGCTAACCCTATACTTAATGGTGAGAAACTAGGTGATTTCCCCTAAGCTAGGGTAAATGGCAAGGATGTCCTCCCTAGCCACTCCTATTTAACTTCATACTGGAAGTCCTAACTAATACAATAAGACAAGAAGTATAAATAAAAGGTATACAGATTAGGAAGAAAGCAAGTTGCCTTTAGCTTGCAGATGGTAGGATCATTATGTAGAAAATTGCAAAGAATCAACGGCAACGAAAAGGCAGACCACTAACTTGTGAAACTAACAGGCATTTATAGCCAAGTTGCAGGATATAAAATTAATATATAAAAAGGAATGTTCCATCTGCCCATTTTGGCCCCATAGACTCTCCAAGATTTGACCAGCCTATGCATATATGTGTGGGAGGTGAGAGGGCTTAAACAGAGGGGCCTGCATTTGTGTAATACTAATAAAATGCATAATGTTAGGAGATGAACAGAAGTAGATATGGACTCAGGCTCAAAAACGATGAAAAACACTCCTATCTGGGGCTGAGGACACATGTAAGTTGCTATAAGCAAATAGCGTTAATTAAGTGCCTAAGTGTGTATATCAATATTCTAAGTATTATATTAACTGGGATGCTGCAAAATAGATTTACTATCATAATCCAAATGAAAAACAACGAGCCATTTTCTTTTTACCTGGTTTATTCTCTTATACTGTTTTCAAAAATAATAGCAATATTTACTTAGTGTTATAGAATTTTTAAAACCTCTTACATACATAAATTTACTTAGTCAATTATAATTTAGGTGCCTCTGAAAAAGGCTTTGGTTCATTTTTAGGAGTAAAAATTAGTATGTTATTTCTTCCAAGAGCATATTCTAACCTATTTCCTTACCCTCAGAAGCAAGTTGGCTGTTGAGATAACCTGTTTTCTGACTGTGTTTAAGTGAAATAAATTTTCGAACTTCTATACTAAAAATGTTTATTTTTTATTTACTAGTATATGTTAGTTCTTTTCTTAAATATAATAATAATAGTAATAGGTAATATTCATTGCCTATTAACTTTGCCTATTCATTGCCTGAACACTTAACTTTGTTCAGGAACCATACTAATTACTTCAATATTTTATATCATTTAATCCCACAACAAAAAGACTTTTATTTTTACACCGGTTTTTACAACTGAGGAATATAAGGCTCAGAAAAGGAGCCTTGCCCAAAGTCATACATCTTGACAGAGCCAAAATTAGGAAGTTCTGTCAGGCTCTAGAGCAGATGTTGCAAAGTACCATTTTACATGTGAGTCAAATCTGGTGTCACCTGTTTTTGTATGGCCCACAATCTGAGAATGGTTTTTACATTTTTTAATGGTTTGAAAAAATCAAAAGAAGAATAATATTTCATGACATGTGAAAATTACATTAGATTCAAATTTTTTGTCCCTAAAGTTTTATTGGAAAACAGGCACTCTCATTTGTTTACATGTTGTCTATAGATATTGTTTAAAATAGCAAAGTTGAGTAGTTATAACAGAAACTGTATGGCCTACAAAGCCTAAAATATAAACTATCTAGCCTTTATAGGAAAACTTAACAGAAGAGTACCACAAAGAGCTGACCCTTGCTCTAGCAGGAGCAATGAAATGTGATGCTAAGTGAATTGCTTAAAATGATGTGACCATGTAAGAGGCAGAATCAGGATAAAAATTAGGACTTTTGATTGCTAGGCCCACATTCCTAATATGATAGCATTGCCTTTGCTATCAGAGAGCTAATCCACACACTTCCATAGGTAAAGAGTCTTGTCATTTACATGGATATTTTTTAAAATTAAAATATAAACAAAAAGATAATTTTTAACTAATTTTTATTATTTGCCTTGACTATTAACCACCATTTATTTGGAAAGCCTAGAAATATGTAATCTTATAATATCTCTATACACAATTTGGGCATAATAAATATACAGACACATTGATATATGTGTGCGGTCTAATGTAAATTAAGATGTGTACATATATTTAATTTAATCACATATACTAGACATACAGATAATACATTTATATACCTTTATATTTAAACATATAACCTAACATACAATAAACCCTGTACACATTTCATTTGCACACACATACTACACATGGGTATACATTACATATATTTTATACATAAACACACATATGTACATTTTTCACTGCATACACACATGTAAGTCCTTGTGGTGGGTCACAGCTCACCTTGACTTTTCCCTCTCTGATGCCCTTTCTTAACCAACTACCTCAACCTACCAACACTGAAATAACTTTTTAAAAATTGTCTATCTGCAAAGGTTTTCACTTACAAATAACCTGAACAAAAATGTACACATGCATATGTATGAATATTACATTAATGTATTTGTAGCACACTACATTCCTCAGAATGGAATGAGAAATATAACCTAGATTAAGGGAGTAGAAAAAGCAACCAGAGTGCGTAATTGGATTTATTCCATTGTTCTGTCCAAACAATAAGACTGGACTTGCAATTTATCTGTATTGTGACATCCCAATTAAACCAGTTCTTTTGCCAAACTTGAGTCTGTTATTTAATTAAATTTATAAAATGCTCAAGGAAAAGGTTTCTTGAGAAATGCTCAATTATGACTGTATCAAGCACCTCTTGCAAAATGTGTTGTCTTTCAAGAGCACCAAATAGTTTTAAACGTGATCATGTGTTGTGGTTTTCAGTAAAACACTAAAATGAGGTAATTTTTTTTTCTTATGTTTGACTCTTGCAAAACTTAACCAGAGTAAAAATGTTTACTTCCTCATTTTTCACATTAAGTCATTATGTAAAATATAAGTTTTCAATGTCTTATGCTAAAAAGAGAATCTCCTATAGTTCTACCTTTTATAAGTAACAAGAAAAAGAATTCCTGGTTAATTGTGGATAATTCAAACATCTCACTTTAATCATCTCACTTTACTCCCTTCCCCTCTCTTTTGTAATCTAGTTAAGGAATTGTGGAATTGACTTGCGTATCACTTTCTCCCCTCCCCCCTCCTTTGTCTTGTTTCTTTGGGGAGTTAATAATTGGGCTGCAGGAGGCACAGAGGAAAAAGATTACCATGTGCCCAGAAGTGTGAACCTTGGAAGGGGTAAAACTGGATAAAAGCCATCACACACACTCTCTCTCTCTCTCCAAAAGCAAGAAGAAGAGGGATAAGAGAGAGAAAATTTTTGTGAGCTTGAACAGAACAGCTGATGGTGTGCTACTAATAATTAAATAATTCTATATTTCTATGCTCCTGTATTCCAATTTTTTATCTTTTAGATCACTGAAAATAAATATACACCAATTTTTAAAAAGATTACATTTTTAATTTTTATTAGTTAATCCTCACCAGAGGATATTTTTTCCATTGATTTTTAGAGAGAGTGGAAGGGAGGGAGGGAAGGGGGGGAGAGAGAGAGAGAGGGAGAAAAGAGAGAGAGAGAGATATGTGAGATGTGAGAGAGACACATCAATTGGTTGCCTTCTGAAAGTGCCCTGCCCGGGGCTGGGGAACCAACCTGCAACCCAGGTATGTGCCCTTGACTGGGAATCAAACCTGAGAGCCTGCGGTGTGCGGGCCAGTGCTCTAACCACTGACGCATGCCAGCCAGGGCGAAAGATTACATTTTTTAAAGCTATGCTAAACTCAGCTGTGTGGTCATATAGTTAGCATATGGGTAAATGCTCTAATCTAAAATCTCAGAGTGCCTAAAAATAGGGTAATTTTCAAGTTCTAAAGAGTGAAAATAAAAATGCCTAGAATCCATAGTCTCAAAAGAGAAATGGCAAAAAGTGCTGGCTTCCTGATACTTAGCCTCAGCCTTTGATCAGCACTCTCTCATCCCAAGGAGCAATTTAAAAATTAGTAAGTGATGGATATTAAGAGGCTATTTCAACACTATGGTGGATTTCAGTACTTCTGAATGATTCATAGTTATTGGTCAAATGTAACTGATTACTATCTAAGAAATATAATTCAATATTAGAAATATTAGTATTTAACTGTTTTATTTTAATAACCTTTGCTTTATCACCTTGTCAAAGACCTTTTGAAAGCCTGACTAGATCATATTCAGGGATAAAGTTTTGTGTAAATGCATGTTTAATCCTTAAATGAACCGCAATAGTTAAATCATGGTTTAACCTCAGAGGAAACTTTTGGCTTTTTCTCCTAGTAGGTTACATGCCTCTAAATGTTTTGTAACCCTTTTTGTTCTTGTAGAGTTACAATGTTGTGGTATATGGAAGTTGTTGAATTCTCTGTGATCTTTGTTTTGAAGGATAGTGTCTATTCTTTTTAATTCTTTATATAATTGAATATACTAGGAAGCACATTTGTTAGGAACTTCTTAGAACCTTAGTACCCAGGGTCTGAAATTGGGAGAAATTGATATTGCTTGACACTAATGCCCCTTAAAGAAGATTTCTTAATGGTGTTACATTTTCCCCCTAAGTAACATTACATTGTCCAGACACAATGAAATATAGGAAAAATAATTTGAAAACAATTTTCCCCACTAAGCCATATTGCCAATGAACCATTTAGAAGAGCAGTCCTCCATTTCTACTCTTTATTTTCGTAAAACTGTAGAATTATATGCTAAAGTCTACAGCACTGTTTGACCTGGCGCCCTCTATATCTCACCAGTTTATATAATATTTTAACACTCTCCTATTAATCATGTTAGAACTTCTTATAAAGTCCATTGCAAACTCATGGAAGACAACTTCAAGTTTTCCATGCTCTGTGGACTTGTCAGTTATCACTTGTGGGATAAATCCTTTCACCTCAATAAGAAAGTTTCTTTATTTCTTTGAATTATTTTTCCTAGTTTAACCCCAGGTCTTCATAAATCGTAGAGATTTTGAACTCTCAGGAAACTTTATATGGAGCTTCCAGTGTGTTTAACAGTTTGCCCATTTCTAGGTTATTGGTTCCCTTTAAAAATGTTACCTTCTATGATTTACTATTAGGTAATCAGATTTTATCTTACTTTAATACATATATAACCTATGATTCTGTTTTTTCTATCTTAACAGCACACTGAGATGCTTCATGTTATTGTGCCTTGCTCACAGTAGCTACTTTATGATTTCCTACCTCTCTCTCAAGTCAGGTCTAAGAAATTTACCTTTCTCATGAGTTCTTAAAGTACCAATTGAACATGTAATCATTTATCCTATCCAGTTACTTATCTCATGCTTTCCAGCCTGGTGAACTATGCTACCCACTGTGTTTGAGTAACTTAAGTTCCTAGTTATTAAGTACCTGGTATAATTTTTCTAAGTCTCCCAATTTTCATGGTTAGACTCTATAACATTTCTGTATACAGGACTCTTGTATATGATTACACTTTAACCATATCCATTTCATCATTCTCCAAGTAAAATGTCTACCTATCCCTGTTTATCCTACGAGCCCAACAATGGGAAGGAAGAAAGTAAATCGGAAGATTAGAAAACAGATCCTCTCGGTCACTTTAGGCTGCAGAGACCTAACTAAAGGCCAGGAATTTATCTTGTCTTAACCAAGATCACATATGTGTTGTTATATTTCCAACCCACTTTTTCCCACTGTGAACTACAAAGTTTATTTAATTTGTGCTTAATTTTCAATCTTAATTCTTTATCAAAATGACTCAGTTATCTTACCTGAATTCCAGCATTGGTGATTTTATAACACTCAGATAGAGAAAGTTCCTTTAATTTTCTATGTCTAGAAAGTATCGCCAAACCCTAAAAAATTTAATATAAGTATTATTTTGTGGTTATAGTTTAGTTAGAAGGTACATTTCCAATAAGATAACAGCCATTTATACCAAAAAATTTAGCTTCTGTCTTATATTTCTTTACACTTAATGAATCATAAAATAAATTTGGTAAAGCAGCATCATTAAATAAAAATTTTAGGTTGTCTCTAATGTTTTGCAAAAAGTGTCACAGTACCCCAGAGCCAGAAAACTCCTTATTTTGTCACCTGTTTCCAATTAAATGTTATTTAAATCAATACAAACAAATCTTAAAGACCCCTAAATTTACAAATTTATTTTGAAGACATTTCATGTGGCTAATGAATCTGTTTTTCAATAATTTATTATTTATGCCTCACCTAAACATCTAAAAATCTTTAGCTGATTTTATTATGTTTAATTGCTTGAGGGGAGGGAACAGATCTTTATATAAAGTCCTGTGGAAAAACAGTCATCAATAGCCCACTTTGTTTCAGTTTAAAAGCTTTGTTTCTTATTATTTAAAAAAAAATAGACTGCCCTTTTCAGTCCTTAAATTTTAAAAATCTTTTCAAACTTTAAGTAGAGTTTATAAATAATATTATATTCGTTTCTGGTGTACAATATAGTGATTTGACATTCATATACCTTACAATGTGATCACCACACTAAGTTGTAATCCTCTTTACTGTGCAAACTCATCACAATGCTACTGACTATATTTCCTTTCACTTTTTACACCCATCCCCACCCCCACCACCCCTATGGCAACCATCAGTTTGATCTCTATTTCTATGAGTCTGTTTTTGTTTTATTTGTTCCTTTGTTTGTTTTTTAAGATTCCATGTATAAGTGAAACCACATGGTATTTGTCTTTCTCTGTCTGACTTATTTCACTTAGCGTAATACCTACTAGGTCTATTCATGTCACAAATGGCAAGATTTTATTTTTTTAGTTTTTTGAGGAGTCTCCATACTGTTTTCCATTGTGGCTGCACCAGTTTGCATCTTGTTAACAGTGCATGAGGGTTCCCTTTTCTCCACATCCTCACTAGTCTGTTATCTGCTGACTGTTGAGTTAGATGGTAGCCATTCTGACTGGTGGTGACATGGTATTTCATTGAGGTTTTGATTTGCATTTCTCTGATTACAGCCCTTAATTTTTTTTTTTTAATTATTTAATCCTCACCCAAGGATATTGCTTTTCAGGGAGCGTGGAAGAGAGGGAGGAAGGGAGAGAGAGAGACAGAGAGACAGAGACAGAGAAATATTGATGTGAGAGACACACATCGATGGGTCGCCTTCCACACTCACCTCAACCAGGGCTGGGGATGGAGCCTACAATCGAGGTTCATGCCCTTGGCTGGAACCAAACCTGGGACCCTTTAGCTCGAGGTCCGATGCTCTAATCACTGAGTCAAACTAGCTAGAGTAGCCCTTAATTTTTTTATGAGTGGTTTTGCTGTCTCATTTCTCAGTACTCTCCCCCCTAAACTGGCATACCTCTCGGATAATGAACTGATTGATTAATAATGTGCCTTATAGATGCCATCCCCCTGTTTGCATTCAGGATCACATTACTTTTAAAATTCCGTAAGAAATGCTTCCTAGACTAGATGGACGAGAGCAGTTTCTTCTCATGCTCTTGCCCCAGAACTGACTGCAGGGAAAATACCAAAAATAGTATATGAATTTCTCCTTCTAAATTTTATTTGCAGGACTGGTTTGCATTTGACTGATCTTAAACTCAACATTTGGACCATAATTGAAAATGATTATGAAAATATTGTATCTTGGTGTGTTTTTTCCCGCTGATGCACATAAAAAAATCCAGATCAAGGGAAAAAGTGCTTGGAAGTCTTATTAAATGAAGCCACTGTTTAAACTGCAATCTAATTTCATTTAACATTTTTGTGCACCACTCAAAAATAAACTCACCCTTTTTATTCTTTTAATTATTTTATTGCAAATGTAGATCCTTCTGTTAAGAACACATTATGTTTTCTGCCTCCATATTTCAAAATAAAGAATGACCAGTCCCTGTGGAGCCATTCACATATGGTCTGGGTTCCAGATGTGGATGCTATTTTACTCATGTTAGAAGAACTGTATTTAGATATTCCCCCAACAGATATAATATTTTCATAATCTTTTTCAATTATAGTCCAAATGTCAAGTTTAAAATCAGTCAAATGCAAACCAGTCCTGCAAATAAAATTTAGAAGGAGAAATTCATATACTATTTTTGGTATTTTCCCTGCAGTCAGTTCTGGGACAAGAGCATGAGAAGAAATTGCTCTCGTCCATCTAGTCTAGGAAGCATTTCTTACAGAATTTTAAAAGTAATGTGATCCTGAATGCAAACAGGAGGATGGCATCTATAAGGCACATTATTAATCAGTTCATTATCTGAGAGGTATGCCAGTTTATGGTATTGTTTGAACAAAAATATTAAGTAAGAGATGCAAGGTTTGTCTCTTGCCCTATACTTGATAGTAGCTAAATATATTTTATTATATTTATTATGTAACCAAGTTAGAATTTTTTAAGATGAGCTGGAAATGAAGTACACTTGCTAATTATGATATTTAACAGTCGACAGTCTCTTTACCACTTTATTGAAAATCACTAAATTTAATATTCACTAATATTAAAATAGAATGCCATGTTTTATCACTATAATTGTTCATGGAAATGTATGACCTCAAAATTTAATTAACATCATTAGCTATTAGGTAAATGCAAATCAAAACCACAATGAGATACTACTGCTACCTACTAGGATGGCTGTTCTTAAAAAGACAGATAATAGAAAGTATTGGTGAGGATGAGAAGAAATTAAAACTGTCATTAACTGTTGGTGAGAATGTAGAATGCTCCAATCACCCTGGAAAATAGTTCGGCAGTTCTCAAAAAAGTTAAAAATCAAGTTACCATATGACCTAGCAATTTCACTCCTAGGTATATATCCAAGAGAAATGACAATATATCAACATGAAAACTTGTACACAAATGTTCCTAGAAGTATTACTCATTTAGAAAAAAAGTGAAACTAGACAAATGTTTCAAATGATGAAAGATAAATGTGTTATATTCATACAATGAAATATTATTTGGCAATAAAAAAGTACTGATGCATACGAGTATAGATGAGCATTTAAAATGTTATGCTGAGTAAAAGAAGCCAGACCCAGCCCTGGCCAGTGTGGCTCGGTTGGTTGGAGTGTCGTCCCATGCACTGCAGGGTCTTGGGTTCCATTCCTGGTCAAGGCACATACCCAGATTGCAGGTTCGATCCCCAGTTGGGGTGTGTATGGGAGACAACCGATTGATGTTTCTCTCTCACATAGATGTTTCTCTCTCTCTCTGTCCCTCTCCCTTCATCTCTCTCTAAAATCAATAAAAGCATGTCCTCGGGGGAGGATTAAAATAAAATTAAAAGAAAAACAGACCCAAAAGGCCACATATTTTATGATTCCACTTATCTGAAAAGTCCAGACTAGGCAAATATATAGAAACAGAAAGTAGATTAGTGGTTACCTGGCTTGGGCTGGAGAGTGAGTCAGGGATAGGAAATGACTGCCAGTGGGAAGGGTTTGTTGTTGTTTTGAATGATAAAAATGTTCCTCAATACACTAAAACCACTGAATTGTACACTTTGAATTGGTGAATTTTATAGTATGTAAATCATACCTTAATAAAGATGTTTATAAAATTGAATGATGTAATAATTGCATAACTAAATACAAATTCGAAATATTCCTACAGCATCCTTCAGTCCAAACCAAAATGAATACAGAAATTGCTCAGACTCTGCTGACCATTCTGTTATTAGCAAATCAGGGAGCAAGAGATGTCCTCATGCTGTGTACTGGACAAGTTATTGTAAGACCTTGGTTCTATAAGTAAACACAACTTTGTAACTGAACAGCAATAAGTCTAAGGCAGCTGGAGGAGTCGAGGTCCCCACTGAAAACTGCCTTGTACTGGTTATGGGAGGCCAGCTTCTCTGAACAAGTGAAACACACTATTCTAGTCAACGGGGTTTGTATTTTTTAATGGCTTTCTGACTCAGAAGCTTTTCAGAGTAATGACCTAAAGACTATCAGAACCAGCTAGGTAAAATGTTCTACTTGGCACCATGAGGTTCATAAATGCTCCAAATTAGGAGGTGTTCTCTGAAACAAGTGATGGTTCCAACATTTTACAGACTTTCTTTATACCTTTATAAAGTTTTAAATCCCAGGTCTTGGCAAAATTCATTCATTGTTAATTCATATTCATTTGATAACTATTTACTTAGCATGCATGTATTATACTGATCAGGCTCTGGGATAGAAACTGGGAATAGTATCAAGGTAAATGAGGTGCAGTATTTGCTCTCAAGGAGCCCACAGTCTGGCGTGGAAGACAGACACGTACAGCAGATTATTACAACCCAGTAAAAGGAAAACACTGTGCACAGTGGTGGTACCAAGGAGGGAAGATGAAGCCAACTACTGTGGATTAAAGAAGACTCCATGGAGAACAGTCATGAGTGGGGAAGTGTATGGTGCCAAGAAAACTAGAGAGAAGGACATTTAGGCAGAAGGAACAGAATTGCAAAAGCATTAAGATTTAAAACAGCATAGCATGTATATGGAACTATACAGCATGGCATGAATAGATTTATAACAAATTTTAAAAAAATATCTAAAGAGCTGACACAAGAATTTCTCTTGAGAAAACTGTGGGGTTTTGTTTTGTTTAATACCTTGTTAAATGTTTGGGATAAAAGTCCTGGGGCTTGGATGGTATTATGCTTTTACTTCTGGGAAAGATGGAAAGAGGAGAGTGGGAAGACAAGAAAAAATAAAGAGGAGTGAAGAACCAACAAGGTGGAGTAACTGGGCCTCAGTAGGGCAAAAGGCAGATAATGCTTGCTTTTCAGGAAAGTTGTAACATCATGAAAATTTAAAGCTTCCTTCATTTTCTTCAAAAGTCAGCTAAACTGAATGCTTTGCAGGAAAGGTTTTGGTTTTATTTTCCCAAAGTATTAGGAGCAAAATTTATTCAGGTGAAACACAGAGAAAAACAGCTGATGTGGTAGCCTGGAAGAATACCAGGATTGCAGATTGGATGAAAATGTGAGGCCCCAGAAATTTGCAAGAATCCTGGTGAGTACTTTGCTCCTTCATAGGCCATAGAATTCAGGGATCTGAATATGAGGAAAACAGGAGTCTCTAGTAATTGATTAATATTATAGCTCTGGTATGAGGTCCATTGAAATGAATGTTAGGACATAAGACCCAAAAGGGAGTAGGCACTGAGTAATGAGAGCTTCGTACATTATTCTAAGGAATTTGGATTTCATCCTATGCAACAGAGTTAAACAGATCTTTCCCTTGGTAGGAATATGATGTTATATAAGTGACCATAATGCAAAAAATAAAGATGTGTTTCAAAAGAGGTACAGGGGCCACAGAGCAAGGACTGATTGCTTCTAGTTGTAGGAAGAGGTGGCAGTTTAGAAGACTTTCATGGAGAAAGAATCTGAATTAAGCCTTAAAGACTGAGTAAGATTTTAACAAGCAAAATAATGGGAACAGTGTTTCAGGCTGAGGAAAGAGCATGAACAAAGACTTCATTTGGAAAGTGTGAGTTGTTTGGGAAGTTATTCAGTTTGGGGTCACTGGTAATAGTGAGAGGGGACATTGAACACTGCAAGGAACGGATACATGGACACAAGGCATTTAGAGGCAGAAAAATCCTTAAAAACTATTCTCCCCCCACCCCACCCCAATTTTACATCTGGTATTGCTTAGCTAATGAATATCACCAACAAAAATATAAAACATCCCTTCCCTTTAGTTTTAAAACATTCAAATCCACAGAAAGGTTCAAAGAACAGTACAAGAAACATCTATATACTCTTTACCTAAATTCACCAATTATAAACATTTTGCCACATTTGCTTAATTGCTATGAGTGTGTGTATGAGCACATATAGTTTTATTAATATATATATGGATATAGTTTTATATTTATACATATACTATACATAGTATATATCACACACACACACACACACACACACACATTTCTCTGGAACATTTGAGAATAAGTTTCAGATATCATGATGCTTTCCCTTAAATATTCATTCTGTAGCTCATTAGGAATAAGGAAATTTTCCTTTATAACTATATAGTATGCTAATACTATATAGCATACTATATATATCCAGGCTGGCCACAGATTATGTGAAAGCTACACTGACACTCTCCCAGGACCAAACTGGAATTAGTTTTAGAAAAACCATCCTGAATAATCAACTGAAGACTAGCTGGAGAGAACCCTTATTACCAAGGACATAAAGTGGAGACTGTAGAGACTGGTAGGAAGTGTGGAGGCATGGGAGGGCTGGCTGGGTTCCCACAGGCAGCAGCTAAAGTTCCAGAGGGGTATCTCAGCTGTGGAGGGTTCCCACTGAGAACTCTGGGGTCTAAACTCCAAGCTGGGTTCTCCAGCCCAGAGCACCAGAGCTGAGAAAGGTACCTATATAACACCTGGCTGTGAAAAGCAGAGCAGTTTCTGTCTGCTGGGGAGAGATG
This sequence comes from Miniopterus natalensis, assembly GCF_054644295.1. NCBI lineage: Eukaryota > Metazoa > Chordata > Mammalia > Chiroptera > Miniopteridae > Miniopterus > Miniopterus natalensis. The sequence continues at coordinate 46,549,434 of NC_142090.1, read as the reverse complement.
GTTGGAAATGCAGGCATCCTCTTAAAGGGACAAGGCACAAAGTTTTGTGTGCAGCAACTCACCTCAGGCTCTGGCAGAGGGAGGGCACAGTAGACTAGAGAGTTGTGAGGAGAATCCAGGGTTGTAAGTTCTTGAGATAGAGCTCAGAGGGCACCCATCTGGATTTCTGTGCTGAGTCATTCCCCCATATGGCAGAGGACATCTTTCTCAGGCAGACCTTTACCATCCAGGCAGCTTTGGCCTGGGAGGGGGGGAAACAATTGCCCTACCTGTTGAAAACCTCTCACACCATCCTGTGGAGTTTACACCTTACTGTGGTCTACAGCCTGAAGCTCATTAAGACACTGAGAATATCAATCAGCTTACAGGCAAAGGAAGACCACTGAGTGCTTTGAGTCTTTGCCTGATCTGCTTCTGGACCCAGGGCTTCAAAAAGCAGACCTTGGAGCATATCTTGGTCCTTTCCAAATGCACCTGGCACCAGCAGAGGGAGCCGCATGATATGGATTGCTGAGGCTCCAAACGGAACTCAAGGCCAGTTACAATCAGTGTCTGACACTGGCCTGCACCAGAGACCCTCCAAAAAGGCTGGGTGTACTAGCAGATCTACCTAATACATAGAAACAAACCCAAACAGGCAGGCAAAGTGGGGAGACAGAAAAAAAAGTCCCAAATGAAAGAACAAGAGAGATCTCCAGAAGTGCTAAATGAAATGGAGAAAAGCAATCTATCAGATATAGAGTCCAGAATAATGATGCAAGGATGCTTAACAGCATGAGAAAAGATATGGAAACTATGAAGGAAATAAAAAATGACATAGAAATACATACATTGGAAGGATTCAATAGCAGATTAGGGAAAGCCAAGGATGGGATCAGTGAATTAGAAGACAGGGTAGAAAAAAACACTCGATCAGAGAACCAAAAAGAAAAAAACAATGAATAAACAGGAGGACATTTTAAGGAAGCTGTGGGACAACATGAAAAAGCTGTGGTAGCAATACTCATATCTGACAAAATATACATCAAAGTGAAGGCCATAACAAGAGACAACAAAGGTCACTACATAATACCAAAGGAATCAATTCAACAAGAGGATATAATCCTGGTAAACATATATGCACTCAATATAGGAGCACCTATGTATATAAAAAACTTCTGGAGGACTTTACGGGAGAGATCAACCCTAATACAGTCAGAGTAGGGGACTTTAATACCCTACTGACTTTACTGGATATATCTTCCAGACAAAAAATCAACAAGGAAACAGTGACTCTAAATGACACACTAGATCCGATCGATTTAATTGATATCTACAGAACATTTCACCCCAAAGCTGCAGAATATACATTGATCTCAAGTGCACATAGGACATTCTCAAAGAAAGACCACATGTTAGGACACCAAATAAGCCTCTACAAGTTCAAGAAGATTGAAATCATGTCAAGCATCTTCTCAGATGTTTACACCATGGAATACTATGCAGCTGTAAAAAAAAATGATCTCTTACCCTTAGAGACAGCACGGTGGGACTTGAAGAGTATTATACTAAGCAAAATAAGCCAGTCAGAGAAAGGCAAGTATCACATGACTTCACTCATATGTGGAATCTAATGAACAAAATAAAGCAATGAACAAAAAAGATCCAGAGACATAGAAGGATGGAACAGACTGACGAATCTCAGAGGGAAGGTGAGGGCAGGGGATGGGGGTGGAGAGGTCAATGTAATAACTTATATACATATATGCACAACTCATGGACACAGACAATAGTGTGGTGGTGGCCTGAAGGAGGGAGGGGCAGGTGCAGGGGGAGGGGATCAATGAGGGGAAAAGGGGGGACATCTGTAATACTTTCAATAGTAAAGAGAAATTAAAACATGAAAAAACCTATATAGTATTATGTATATAGAGTATGATGACACCTAAAATTAACAGTAATAAAAGACTAATATAAAGTCAGTATTCTAATTTTTTTATTATTCAGGACCCAGTTAGTTCATCTTGGCATTTTGTCATATCCCTTTACCCTTTTTTTCTTTAAATTTCTTTCAAACATTGACTTTTAAAGATCTAGGCATGAATAGACACTTCTCCAAATAGGACATACCAATGACTGGTAGACATATGAAAAAATGCTCAACTGTCACCAGTCATCCAAGATATTTACAGAATGTTTCATCCCAAAGCTGGAGAATATACATCCTTCTCAAGTGCACATGGGACATTCTCAAAGATAGACCACATCTTAGGATACTAAATAAGTCTTTACAAGTTCAAGAAGATTGAAATCATATCAAGCACCTTCTTGGATCACAATGGCATCAAACTATAATCACTACAACAACAAAGCTCAAAAACATTCAAACACATGGAGGCCAAATAGCATGTTATTAAACAATGGATTACCAATGAGATAAAAAATGAAATAAAAAAATTCCTGGAAACAAATGGAAATGAACACACAACAACCCAAAATCAATGGGGTATAGAGAAAGCAGGCCTGAGAGATAAGTTCATAGCATTACAGGCCTACCACAAGAAGCAAGAAAAATCTCAAATAAACAATCTAACCCTATACTTAAAAGAGCTAGAAAAAGAACAACAAATAAAGCCCAGAGTAAGTAGAAGGAAAGAAATAATAAAGATTAGAGAGGAAATAAATGACATAGAAACTAAAAAAGCAATACAAAAGATCAATGAAACCAAGAGGTGGTTCTTTGCAAAGAAAAACAAGATTGGTGAACCTTTAGCCAGACTCATCAAGAAACAAAGAGAGAGGACCCAAATAAATAAAATCAGAAAGGAAAGAGGAGAAGTAACATCTGACATCACAGACATATAAAGGTTTGTAAGAAAATACTATGAACATCTATATGCCAAATAATTGGACAGCACAGGCAAAATGGACAAATTCTTAGAAACATACAATCTTCCAAAACGAATCAGGAAGAACTGGAAAACCAGAATAAACCAATTACAACTGAGGAATTTGAAGTAGTAATCAAAAAACTCCTAGACCAGATGGCTTCACAGGTGAATTTTACCAAACATTCAAAAAACAACTAACAGCTATCCTCCTTAAACTATTCAAAAAAATTCAAGAGGAGGGAAGAATTCCAAACTCTTTTTATGAGGCCAGGATTATCCTAATTTCAAAACCATATAGAGACATTACAAAGAAAATATATTTTAGGCCAATATCCCTGATGAGTGTAGATGCTAAAATGCTGAACAAAATATTAGCAAACTAAAACCAGCAATACATTAAAAAGATCACACAACATAATCAAGTAGGATTTATTCTGGGGATGCAAGGTTGGTACAATATTCACAGTCAATAAATGTGACACATCACATAAACAAAATGAAAGACAAAAATCACATGATCAATCAATAGACGCAGGAAAACATTTGATAAAATCCAGCACCCATTTATGATAAAAACTCTGAGCAAAGTGGGACTAGAGGGATCATACCTCAACATTATAAAGGCCACATATGACAAACCTACAGCCAACATCATACTAAATCAACAAAAAGCATTTCCTTTAAAAACAGGAACAAGACAGGATTGTCTTCCTTCACCACTCTTATTCAACATAATACTAGAAGTCCTAGCCTCAGCAATCAGACAAGAAGAAGAAATAAAAGGGATCCAAATTGAAAAGGAGGAAATAAAACTGTCATTATTTGCAGATGACATGATATATTGTACATAGAAAACCCTAAAGACTCCACCAAAAGACTACTTGGCCTAATAAATGAATGAGCAGAGTAGCAGGATACCAAATTGATATTCAGAAATCAGTGGAATTTCTGTACACCAAAAATGAACTACCAGAAGGTGGAGGAATCATATTACCTGATATCGAACTATACAACAAGGCCATAGTAATCAAAACAGCATAGTACTGGCATAAAAACAAACAGATAGGTCAATGGAACAGAATAGAGAGCCCAGAAATAAACCCATACCTTTATAGTCAATATTTGACAAAGAAGGCAAAAACAATGTGCTAATGATAGTTATTTAATAAATGTTGGAGGGGAAATAGAACAGATACGTGCAAAGAAATGAAACTAGGCCAGCAATTTACACCATGCACAAGAATAAACAAAATGGACAAAAGACTTAAAGGTTAGTCTCAAAACAATAAAAATCCTAGAAGAAAACATAGGCAGTAAAATCTCAAACATCTCATATAACAGAATTTTTGCCAAAACATCTCGTAGGACAAGAGAAACAAAGGGAAAAAATAAACAAATGGGACTACATCAAACTAAACAGCTTCTGAACAGCAAAAGAAACCATCAACAAAATGGAAAGGGAGCCCACTGTATCGGAGAACATATTCATCTGATAAGGGTTAATTTCCAAAACACATAAAGAAATTATGTAACTCAACACCAGAAAAACAAACAATCCAATTTAAACGTGGGCAAAGACACTTCTTGAGAGAAGACATACAGATGACCAAGAGATATATGAAAAAATTCTCCAAGTCACTAATCGTCAGAGAGTTGTAAATTAAAACCACAATGAGATATCACCTCGCATTTGCCAGAATGGCTACTGTTGATAAATCAACAAACAACAAGTGCTGGCGTGGATGTGGAGAAAAAGGAACACTACTGGGGGAATACAGACTGGTGTAGCCACTGTGGAAAACAGTATGCATTTTCCTCAAAAAATTAAAAATGTAACTGCCTTTTTACCCAGTGATCCCCTTTCTGGGAATATATACTAAGAATCCCAAAACACCAATCAGAAAGTGTATATGCACCCCTCTGTTCATAGCAGTATTATTTATAATAGTCAAGATCTGGAAACAGCCCAAATGCCCATCAGTAGATGAGTAGGTAAAAAAGCTGTGGTGCCTTTACAGAATGGAATGCTATGTGGCTGTAAAAATAAAAAGAAGAAGAAAATCTTACATTTGGGGACACCATGGAGGAACCTGGAGATTATTATGCTCAGTGAAATAAGCCAGTCAGAGAAAGACAACTACCATATGATCTCATTGATATCGGAACCTAATGAACAAAATAAACTGATGAAAAAAAATAGAAACAGAGGCATGGATACAAGGAACAGACTGACATCTGTCAGAGTGGAGTGGGGTGGGGGCAACTGGATGAAAGAAGGTGAAGGGATTAGCCCAAGAAAATTTATGTAAAACCGAGACACAGACAACAGTGTGGTGATGGCCAGAGGGAAGGGGGTGTGGAGGCTAGGTGGAGGTAGACAAAGGGGTGGTAGAAATGGGGACATCTGTAATAGCGTCAACAATAAAAATAAAGTTAAAAAAAAGAATGAATAATGAATGAAATTTTTCAATGTTTGTAAAAAATAATTTTAAATAACTTGCAAAAAAAAATACATGAGTCCATTAAGTGTTTTTGTATATCAACAAAGAATTATGTAAAATATTGACATCTTGTTCAATTCCTTTACATAGACCCAAAACAATTCTGGGCAGTTTACTGTCTGTTTCAAACAACTATATTAGCACAAAAACAGAAATATTGAAGCAAAATACTAAGCTATGAATGTTAACATGGTAAATATTATACACAGATGAACAATTGTTTTTTACAGAAATTCCTAGAAACTCCTCTAACTTCAAATTACTTGATCCATCTGTGAAGTTGGATCTTGCTGACAATCTCCTGCTTTTTGAAAAACCACGTCCCTTGGTTCCCATGACATCACTCTGAATTCTTTCCTCACCTACTTCTCTGCATGTTCATTTCAGTTTCCTTTTTGTGTTCATCTTTCAAATTCACCTAATAAGTGCTGTGGTTCCTTAGAGCTTTGAACTTGACCTCTCTTCTCCTTCTGTCTCTCAACCATGGCTTCCTCCACTTCAACCATCTCTAAATCTAGCCAAAATCTCTCTCCTGAGCTACAGATCTTGTTTCCTAACTGAAAATTAGACACCTGAATATGCCATAAGCACCCCAAACTGAGCACTGTTGCTTTCAGAGGACTAGTATTCAAACTGGAAGCCACACAGTTTTAATGGGTTCTTTTCTAGTCTTTCTGCTAGTTTCAGTAAGGAGCCTGGTTAAAAGTGAATGGCTCATGATGGAATTTTTATTGATTTAAGTACATTGCTCCTTCCTCTGCATTTTGCAACTTTTATGACCCTCTTTAAGGGGTCTGTGCTTCCCTTGCTGGGAAACCCAAAAATGTAACCTATACAACTTAGGATATTTGATATTTTAATACAGGATATTAGAAAATACATTCCATGAAATAACATGGAGTGGAATACCCAGGAGTCCAGGATGGCTGAAAACTCTGATGTAATTATTGGGGAGTTAGGTCATGGGAAATCTAAAAAGAACAAAAGGTCCCTGACAGCAAACATAAGAAACCTCCTCTCTTCCTGCATTTTTCAAGAGTGAAATGGGATGTAAGTGATACAGGAGATAGAATTGGGAGTGGGGTGTTAAATCCTTGTGCCAATTTTCTGCTTTCAGTACTGCTTGAATGGGAATATACCTAATTCCTATCATTCCTTGCCAGACACACTGAGGAACAAAACGAAACGAAAATGGAGATTCCGAAAGTCAAATGGGTGTCTTCTTTTTGTCACCCAGGCCCAAAGGGTCCCATAGTGCACAGAGATGTGTTCTGGTACTGGAATTAAACATATCTAAAGTGGAATTCAGGTGCAGCCAGTGTGGTTCAGTAGTTGAGCTTTGACCCATGAACCAGAGGTCACCATTTCTATCCTGGTCAGGGCACATGCCCATGTTGCTGACTAGATCCCCAATAGGGGGCATGTTGGAGGCAGCCGATCGGTAACATTTCTCTCTCATCAGATGTTTCTATTTCTCTATCCCTCTCCCTTCCTCTCTCTCTAAAAATCAATAAAAACATTTTAAAAAAAGAAAAAGAAGAAATAGCAACAATATATATTTTTTAAAATGGAATTCAGCATCTTTTCTCCAAGTCCTAATCCTTCTCTTAGGTTCTTTTCCTGGTTAATGACACCATTATGTCCACAATTGACCAAATAAAAACTGGGCATTGTCTATGTCTCTTCCTCTCCCCTTTGTTCCCCATATCTTGCCAATCAATCACCAAGCCTTATCTATACTACTTCCTAAATATCTCTCATACATGTCCCTTCTGCCACTACTATCAAAACCTTATTATTTCTAGCTGTCATTGCAGTAGCTCACTCTTTCTTACATAGATCTTCCTTCCTGCTGTTTCAGTGCACAAATCTATGAGTCCTACACAGAGTTCTCCAGTGGCTCCCACTGCATATAGCATGTAGTCTGAATGCTCTGTGTGACATCTAAGGCCATTTACATTCTTCCCTCTACCATGTCCTCCAGCTTCACCTCCTGCTACATCTCTTATCTTCTTGGGCCATCCTGTGACAATATAAAGTCACCTGTGGATAGCCAACACACAACTCTCTCATGACTCCATACCTTCCCACCTGCTTCGTCCACTGAGAATATCCTGTTATTTACCTCACAAATAACCTACTGAAGCTTTCGGCTACACCTCAAAAGCTGAAAAGCCTCACCCGACTTCTCCACAGAGACAACAGAGACACAGCATTCACTTTCCAACTCCTCTGTCCTGCCAAGATGCAGAATCTGTGCCAAGATGCACAAATCTGTATTACAGCAAATATGCCTCATTATTTCATAATTGGAGTTAATTATTGCTAAGATGTACTGCATGCTTACATGTGCCAGGCACTATGTTAAGTAGTTTACATTCATTATCTTATTTAATCCTCACAACACTGAGGAAAGTAATATTATAATCACTGTTCCAAAGAGAAGGAAACAGAGGCACAGAGAGGTTAGGTAACTTGCCCAAGGTCGCATAGTATGCTGGCACCAGCCAGGATGTAAACCACACTCTGAACTGATGCTTTTAGTAATCTGTAACCATGTAGTGCTGTTACTATTGTTGTTTTGGCACTAGACTGTACCTTGAGACCAGTACTATGGTTTTAAATCTAGTACTCCCAGAACCTACCACAGTGTTTGACACTCAGCTGACAATGAATAAATATTTGTGAATGAATAAGTAGTCTATAAAATTAGCTGTTTTTAATAGCCCCAGTCTTATCTTGCTGGCATATTCTCAGGATTCTTGGTTGGAATCTATTTCCCTTTGTAATTATGTGAATCAGTGTTTATATTTCATGTTTCTTTCCGAAAGATTTGCTCTGTTTGGTGCTGCCTACCATGTTATTTTATGAATGAAGAACAAAACTTCTGCTTGGAAATATGTTTTATCTCACTTAACACATTCCCTTTCTAAAATAACTGATAACACTATCTTGTACAATGTCCTTAAAAATGTATCTTAACCTCGCAAGTGATTTTCCCATTAATACTCCGGTTAGCGATTACAGTTTTATAAAAATAACTTACCTTTTCTTCTCATTTTGGTTTATTTCTACTTATTTGTTAGTATGAATTCTGTAATCATATTTGTTTTTAAAATGTATCAACCTCTTTGACCAAATTTATTGACCTACAGCCTAAAGGAAAGCAGACTGGTCAATACACAGAAATAGATCCTTTATATGTTTATAGAGGGAAACCAGCATCTCTGTTAATCTGGAAATAGAGCAACTTGCCTTGAGACCATTTGCCTCCTACCTGATGGAGGTTGAGAGGAGGGTTATGCCACCAAAGAGTTCCTTAAGGGAAGTGACAAAAGCTTAAGTTAGTCACTTCTTTTTGCAATATTTTTGGTAGGCATTTTGCTGGAAACAGGAGACAACTGACTATAATCTCCATGAGGGAAACCACGATTGCTAGTTATGTGACCAGCAGATTCATATGAGGCCACTGGCTGGGGAGAGGGGCCTGGAAAGGACTAAGAAGTCCAGTTTCATCTGAAAAAAGTAGAGTAGGGCAGACTGCTTGTTATGTGCAAATCTATTTGTCTCTTAGTTAGCCTGCTTCCTTTTAACTCCCAGTCTTTCTATTTTTTAAATCCCAAGTGATTTCATATGTTTCCTGCTTTAGAGGTCTTGCTTCACTGAACCTCAGGCTTTATGTGTGTGTTCCATGCAGATGGGTGGTCTCTTGAAAGTGTATCATCAGATTAAGACATGCAGCTGTAGGCACTCCCTCTCTAGCTCAGAGCTTTGCTGAGAAAATGTGGAATTTAAAGAAGCCCTGCTTGGTTGAGAGGAAGTAAATGGTACCACATCCATTCATTCACTCACTCACTCACTCACTGATCAAATATTTTATATTGATCTTAAATTCTAGGCATTATACTAAGCATCCCAAAGATGGGATGATCCAGCCTCTGCCCTCAAGAAGCATATAGTGCTATAGGGAGACAGGCTTGGAACAAATGTTAAAATATAATGAGCTGATTGCTTTAGTGAAGGCATTATAAAGTACAGTGGAAATAAGAGACAGGGAAATCCTAAACCTGCCCAGGAATTCCAGCAGAGCTTCACACAGCTAAAACTTGAGGGATAAGGGGAGAGGGTGTTTCAGACATAGGGAATAATTTGCAGAGATGGGAAGGTAAGGAGAGTATCACAAGTTGAGGAGCTATATAAGAGAGTCATTTCTGTGTCTCTGGAGCTGAAGATGAAAGGTGGGAATCGGCTGGAAGTGAGGCTGTAAAGGTAGGCAGGGGCCACCTCAGGAAGAGTTGGTCCTTTACACTAGATTGTTTAGACTTTATACTGTAATCAGTGTGGGACTCCTGAAGAAATCTGAGGAAGGAAATCATAGGCTCAGATTTGCATACTGGAAGGTCACACTGCAGCAGAGTGGAGAGTAGATTTGAGGACAGTGATATTTAAGTCAAGAGAGGTTAGTAAGAAGAAATAGTGCTTGAGCTATGGCAGTGGCATCAAGGATGGAAAGGAGGAAGAGAAACAGATATAAGAAATATTTAGACTACACCAATGATTGTTAAAGTTCCTACATTGGCTTCTTTAGTCAAAGATTTTTTTGGCTAGAAATATTTGAAACTAGATGACCTTATAACGTATACAATTAAAATTAACATGGATATCATGAGCCAATATTCAATTAGGATTATTTTTTTTGCAATTCAATTTGAAAATAATTTGTGTGCTTTAATAATTCAAGAGCCATTATTACTGTGAGGTCATCTAAATAGATAACACCCTTCTAGGGAACTGTGCTGTAATGTGGCAGACATGAGATTACAGTACCCTGGGAACTAAAGAATGCTTACTTATTTAGAAAACAACAGAGACATTGGTGTCACATGTGATTTATGTTTTCTTAAAGAAAAAATGCATCAATAAAGTAAAACCTATTGATATTGCCTTGAAGTGACATAGATTGAGAAGTGTGATTTGCTGATAATTAGGACAGCATGGAAAATGTATATTATAGGTAAAATTATGTCAAAAAAAAAATTAAAAGGCACCATTACCTTAAGTCAAGGGGCTTTAGCTATTGCCATGATCATCACTGATTACTTGTTCAGTATCTACTTACTCAGGCACATGAAGAATGGAAGGACAAGTAGCCAGAGCAATCAGACAGGAAGAGAAGAAATAAAAGGCATCCAAATTGGAACGGAGGAAGTCAAAAATGTCACTATTTGCAGATGACATGATATGTACATAAAAATCCTAAAGACTCAACCAAAAAGCTACTAGATCTAATAAACAAATTCAGCAAGGTGGCAGGATACAAAATTAATATTCAGAAACAGTGGCATTTCTGTATACCAATAATGAACTATCAGAAAGAGAAACTAAGAAAACAATCCCATTTACTACTGCAACAACGACAACAAAATATGGCACCAAGAAATAAATTTAACCAAGGAGGTAAAAGGCCTGTACTTGGAAAACTAGGACATTGAAGAAAGAAATTGGAGAAGATACAAATAAGTAGGAGCATATACCATGTTCATGGACTGGAATAATTAATATCATGAAAACGTCCATACTACCCAAGGCAATCTATAGATTTGACACAATTTCTATTAAAATGCCAACATCATATTTCACAGATTTAGAACAAAGGTTCCAAAACTTTATATGGAACCAAGAAAGACCTCGAATAGCCTCAACAATCTTGAGAAAGAACAACAAAGTGAGAGATATCACAATACTTGAAGTCAAACTATATTACAAGGCCATTATAATTCAAATAGCATGGGTACTGGCATAAGAACAGACATATAGATCACTGGATAAGAACAGAAAGCCCAGAAATCAACCCACCTCTTTATGGTCAATTAATATTTGACAAAGGAGGCAAGAGTATACAATGGAGTAAAGACAGTCTGTTTAATAAATAGTGTTGGGAAAACTGGACAGGTACATGCAAAAAAATGAAACTAGACCAACAATTTATACCATGCACAAGAATAAACTCAAAATGGATAAAATAATTAAATATAAGTTGTGAAACCATAGAAATCCTAGGAGAAAACATAGGTAGTAAAATCTCAGACATCTCACTTAACAATTTTTGCCAAAACATCTCTTAGGGCAAAAGAAACAAAGGGAAAAAAATAACAAATAGGACTACATCAAACTAAAAAGCTCCTGCAAAGCAAAAGAAACCATAAACAAAATGAAAAGGGAACCCACCGTATAGGAGAACATATTTGCCAGTGATAAATCCAATAAGGGCTTAAGTTCCAAAATATATAAAGAAATTATGAAACTCAACACCAGGAAAACAAACAATCCAATTTAAAAATGGGCAAAAGACCACAGCAGGCCAATAGACATATGTAAAAATGCTCAAAGTCACTAATCATCAGAGAGATGTAAATTAAAGATACCACCTCACACCTGCCAGAATGGCCATTATCAATAAATCAACAAACAACTGCTCACAAGGATGTGGAGAAAAGGGATCCTAGTGCACTGTTGATGGGAATGAAGACTGGTATAGCCAGTGGAAAACTATGCATTTTCCTCAAAAAATTAAAAATGGAACTGCCTTTTGACCCAGTGATCCCCCTTCTGGGAATATATCCTCTAAGAATCCCAAAACACCAATCAGAGAGTGTATATACACCCCTATGTTCATAGCGTTCATAGCAGCATTATTTCCATTAGTTAAGACCTGGAAACAGCCCAAGTGCCCATCAGTAGATGAGTGGATAAAAAAGCTGTGGTGCATTTACAGAATGGAATGCTATGTGGCCATAAAAATAAAAAGAAGGAAATCTTACATTTTGGGCTGGCACAGAGGAACCTGGAGATTATTATGCTAAGTGAAATAAGTCAATCAGAGAAAGACAACCATATGATCTCACTTATATGTGGAATCTAATGAGCAAAATAAACAGCCTAACAAATGGAACCAGAAACATGCGTACATGGAACCGACTGACAGCTGTCAGAGTGGAGGGGGTGGGAGGAACTGGATGAAAGAAGGTGAAGGGATATGCAAAACCAATAGAGACAACAGTGTGGCAATGGCCTAAGGGAAGGGGGGTGTGGGAGCTCAGTGGAGGCGGGTAGAGGTATGAGGGGGTGGAATGGGGCCATTTGGAATAGTGTCAAAAATAAAGTTTTAAAAAACGTTGAAAGGACAAGTGTCTTAGACAAAAGGTACAATGTGTAGAAAGGTGGTTCAATAGGAAAGAATTTGGCTTGTTTGAAGAACTAAAAGATGGCAGTGGAGCTGGAGGAAAGGGAATGAAGTGAGCAAGGGCATGAGATGTTAGCAGAGGGGTAAGGCAGGGATCTGTTTAATTAATGGTAAATGTTCTTTCAAATTTTGGTCTTTCCCTGATTTAATTTCTCTGTTCTGTTAGACACTGTTGGTTATTCCCACAACACTTCACACATGACTACACTCACCGGGTTCTCTTACAACCTTTTTCACCTTCTTTCTTTAGTATCCTTCATAGATTCATCATCTTCTTCCCTCTCCTTAAATATTGATATTCCGTTGTGTTCTTTGAGTGCTCATTTCTTCTCACCCTCCCCTTTTTTGAGGATCTGGACCACATTCACACCTCCATGCTGACTGCCATATCTAAATCTCCCTTCAGGGTCTCTCTCCAAGCCTTTGGCCTGAATACTCCACACAGCTCTCACTAAGTCTAATAAAATGAAGTCACCTTTCCCTCAAAACCTGTTATTTTTCTTACATTATCTGTTTTGAGAAACGACCTCCATCCACCAGAAGTCATGTTTTTGGAATCATTCTTATTCTTCAATGCCCCGTCCCCTAGGTCTTCATCTTCCACAACAAATCAATCACCAGATTATTTCAGTTTTACCTCCTATGTATTCTTGAACATGTCCTTCCCATGCTAGTTCTGGCTTCTGACCTAGTTCAAGAACCCATCACCTCTTTTTTTAGCTACTAAAATACTTCCCACTGGTCTCCCTTCCTCTAGTCTTTCTCCCCTCTAATCTATCCACTAGAGAACAACCAAATAATCTATATAAAATAGGAGGCTGACTATCACTGTGACTACCCTACCAATCAATTGCAGCTTCACATTTATTGGTTCAAGGCCAACCTCCTGGGCATAGCATGAACTTCCCTCAGTCACACCTCCTTTTCATGGTATATAACAAGTATGCATTTTCATGCTTCTATGTTGTGCTGGCTGAGTTCAGATATCCTTTCCTCTGCTTCTTCTGTCATAACACCTGCATATTTAAATTATCCATACTTACCCTTCCCAACTGGGCCGTAGAGAACAGGTCTTATTCACATTTGGTAATCTACAGCTCAGCATTTGCTCTTTTCAATGAATATTTATCTACTACTCCCCAGGGTTCTGGGAAACCATAGTGAATAAAACAAAGTCTCAGTCTTCATGGATCTCACATCCTAGTGAGGGGACTACAGGAGATTGCTTATGTAATGGGTGCTCAAGATCTAGTACTCACAGTGAAAATTTTTGAAAATCAAGCAAATGAAAATCTTCTTAAACCATTGTCTAAGTACACCATCTGGAACATTGCTCTGACTGATTTTCCCTTTAAACAACAAATATGGTGGTGACTAAGGCAACTTATGCAACAGATTGAACTGCCCTAATTATGGACCTTTTGGTCTTTGGTAAATGATAATTCTCCTGACTGGTGGAAAACATTTTCCCATATAAATGAATTTTTAAAGATACTTTTAAAACCATCACATTAGTAATCTATTTCCCTCACTTATAAGCCCTGTCCTCTTTATATCAGAAGAGGAAAATTGACATATTTCCTTTCTCTAAAATGTGCTTATTAGATAATTTCTTAACTTTTGTTCGTGGATGACACATTAGTCACAATTTTCTACAAAGGAATGACTGAGGAAAATAAAATTATTATAACAAGTGTATACAGTTTGAAATAACTGTGTTCTTTTTGCTTTCCCTACTTAAATTAGCTCCCTCAATTAAAATCTTTCTAAATTTCTAAATATCTATATTTTTGCCTTTGCTAATTAACGTCATAAGTTTCCATGGTTTTCAGAATGCAACGCCCCTTCACCCTTTGCAAACCTAAAAGCTCTTGTCCCTCTGAGGAGTGAATTGCAATGATGTCCCTGCTTATTTTCTGCTCCTCTCACTATGGAAGGCACACAGGTTAGTAAGGGACACCACCATTTATACAGATGCTTAAGCCAAAACTCTGGCATCATCCTTGCTTCCCTCCCACTCGTCTTTACCCCAGTACTCAGTCTATTTCTATCTCCTGTTGATTCTTCCTTCTAAATGTCTCTCAAATCTGCCGACTTTGCTCCAGCCATCTCCAGGCTCTAGCTCTAAAGCAGACCCTCATAACTTTTCACCTCATTTCTGCTTCATAATCAGTCACTATTTCACTTATTATCCCTATGTCCCTCCAGCAAACAGAGTGATTTTTTAAAAATGTCAATCTGACCATATCTAATTGACAACACTGAATATTCTTTTATTGCCAAAAGGGCAGAGACAAAAATTCCTCAATGTGGCTTCTTGGCCCGTCATGAGCTGGCCCCTGCCTACCTCTCAAGCATCATCTCTCAGCACTCTCCTCACAATCAAGCTATACCTAAATCTGCAGATTTCTTTCATGCCACCATATTTTAAACCTCTGTATGTTGGTTCAGACTATTTTGTTGGTTCATCCCACACCCATTCTCCTTCTCTTGGAAAAGGTCTCTTGAGTCTCTGAGCCATTGTTTCCCTTCTCTTTGTTTCCCACATCCATCACACTTTGTCACCATTTGCTCCATGCCTTTCCACTAGAAAGCAAGTGCTAAGAAGAGGGGCCACGTTTTGTTCATTCTAGCATCCCCAGCACTGAGCACAAAATAAATATTTGTTAACTAAATTAGTGTGATGTAACTAAAACCTCATTGAAAAGAATTGAGAGTGAACATAATTATTAGAAAACATAAGAAACTTTTTTTTTTTTCAAAAGGCACAACTGGTCACATTTGGTCTCTGGTAAATATCTGCAGCACTCCAGAGTTTAACTCTCAAATGTTAAGTCTGTAGCCGCATTTACATTTCATCAGACCTACAATCCAGACTTAGTGTTCAGCTGCCCAAGTTGACATCTGGGCTGATTTATTTTCATTTGACTGTTAGAAGTTAGCTTCCACAGCTGTTGTGGTACTGTATTGTCAATCATTTGACTCCTTTTAGATAAGAGTTTTATTGATTTGGAGGGAAAAAACAATAACCTACAGAAGATTCACTTTTCAATCTCTTAGCAGAAAAAAATTAGCACTCCTCCCCACAGATATGCCTTCACTGCTCTCTCAGATTGTGAATATTCTTTACAAGAAAATGAAAGCAGTGAATGGGACTTGAGGCTATATTTTTAAGTTTTAAATCGTCCTTAGTAGATAAAATTTTAATATATTGTCTTTGAAAACAAAAATGGAGTTTTTCACAAAAGCTAAAAACTAAGAGCATTTAATCCACACTCCCTTCATTCAACAAGGCTTGTGATGAGCTCTGTGGCGGCATTATACTTTAATGTATTTTATAATGTGCTTTGGCCCTCAACTTATTGTTACCCTGTGACCCTTCATACAACAGCTGGGCATTCTATTTGTATGTGTCAAGGAAGGATTTTTACAGAACACAGGAGGAAAAAAAAACACCTTTCTCTTTAAACTTTTATGGCCTTTAAGCTTCAAATCCCAAACCCTGAAAGACTTGGGGCATAACATTTTTTAAAACCATGCAATCAGTTGGAACATTTTTTCCACCCACAGATTAGATATGGAATCTATGCCAAGAGCAAAGATGACAAGCAAAGAAGAGAGGAGGGGAAAAGAGCAAAGGTGGAAGGAGAAGAGAAGGGAGAAGGGGGAGGGAGAGGAAAGGAAGGGAGGGAAAAAGAGGGGAAGGGAGAATCAGAGGGAAGCAGAGGAATGACATGCTGGAGGACCCTCATAGATCTACTCTTGACTTCCCTGGACTCAGCTGGAGAAAAAGTAGAAATCTCCTGATAGAATCGGGGTTCTAAGTAAATGGGGACCAATGCCACCTTCCCTGGTAGGGTTGTGAAAAGCAACAAGGCATCTGGGTTTTCCTGTGCTCATCATGTATCAGCTAAGATCTAATGAGGAAAACAGAAACAACTCTATTTAAGACTGAGGAAATTTAATTGGGACAAGGAATTGCTACATAGGTGGTAGAGAAATGGAGAAGTCAAAGGGATGATGACACAGCCTAGAGATTAGCAGCAGCAGGAAGCCACTACTGACTCTGTGCTGGAAGGACAATGGGAAAAGATGGTGTTATTGGAGCCCAGGGGCCAGGGTTACCCAGGGAAGCTGGAACCACAGGAGGCCTGACTAGACAGGCGATCATAAAGGAAATGTAGCTGCTAATGATGATGCAAAAAAGGTGGAAGAAAATCCTGGTCTCTTCCTTCTTCCCACCTTCAGTTGCTCACAGGTGCCTCATAAGCACCAAACCCAACTGTAATCTAGCTAACATGAGTCAGCCACTCTGCAGCAGAGTGAGAAATGGGTGAGGCACGGGTCTGAGGGCAAATACACCCTGAGAGCAGGAAAATGTCTCCAGTAGATGTCTAGGACTATGGACCTAAGACAGCCTCACAGAGTCCCCATGGCCCAGCATGACCTAGAGGAGACCAGAGGAAGGCACATATGACAAGGGAGCCTGAGAATTGAAGGAGCCTTGATGTGGGACAAGGAGGACACATAAGGATCTACCTAGACAGGAAACCAAAGACTAAATGGGCCCTCAGAGATTTCAGTGGATTCCAGCTTGTACAGAAGTCAACATTGAGAAGATAATACTTGGCTCCACCATAATGAATTAGCTATGTATAACTGTTCCCCACCCCCACTCTCACACCACTTGATATTCCAAGGAAGGGGAGAAGAGACCATATAGCAGAATGGAGGCTGAATCTAAATTCACCATTAAACAAAAAAAGAAAGAACCTAAACCAATGAACAGACATAGTACTTCATCTAAAAGAGCCAACTGAGTGGTGGGGAAGGATGGACATATAACATAGACATCAGTAATGCAGTGAGAAACAGAGAGAAACAGGTCATGTTAAAGGATGCACTGGGGCTAGAGATGCATATAGAGAAGTTCCTGTACTTGTTTGTAAGGTACGGCTTCTCAGAGAAGGCATCACAGACAGGTGACGTTTGGTGAAGTTAAGGGATTAATGGGGATTTAGCAAGCAGATGGAGGGGAGAGCCTCCCCTCTGTTGTCTTCCTATATCCCTCTTAATGCCCTGATTTTCAAGAGAAGCTAGTACATTAGTTATCTAACTATAGCCCATTAAAGTCTTTCAGCATCATGCCAAATCTCTCCAGATTTATCATCCATTTGATAGTAAGTGAGGGAGTGCTGAAGTGCCAGGATTGATGTGACCTTAGTTTCAACTCTAATGAGTAGCATCAGCAGCTTGCCGGAAATGAGATCCTTAAAATGTATTCTCTTGTAAATTTGATGAGGCCATTTTTAGACTTCAGTTTTGAACTAGACTGAGATCTCAAGGCACTCAGGTAGCCTTATAGAATATGTGATCCACAAGAAAAATATACATAAGCCATCTAAAATATATTATTTCCACATTGATCAACTTCTATTATGCAACAAATTTCAGATCTGTCATGTAACGCTCTGATCTGCCAGGACTCTCCTCACAATACTGCTTTTTGCCATTTTTTTAAACAGAGAAACAAGACCATGATTTACAAGTAACCTCATCTATCACTATTCCAGAAACAATATTCCTAAACTTGCCTTTTGTAACCTAATAATTTAAGAAATAAAAATAATTGTTGTTCTCTCCATTGTTTACAAAATGGAAAATTATTATATTACAGAAAACAATAAAAGTTATTGAACTGTTTTGAACATTTTTTTACCTCATTAGAGATATCTGTTCCAGAGAGATCTAATGATATCAAGGAGAAGATGTTTACGATATATTCAATTCCTAAGTCAGTCAAATATTCACAATTTCGTAAATTCAAGTAGTTTAAGTTAGGGCAGCTGAAAGAAAGCAGCATGAAAAATTAATTTTAGTTTTTAAGTACACTGTCAGTAACAATTTCTTCACATAAAACTATCTGGGAAAGCAAATGGTATTGAAGCAAGGATTTCACTTTTCTCAACAAAAAGTAAGCTTAAAAGTGGAAAATAATTTGGCATTACAAAGTTGGATGAAAATGAGGTGAATTATTACATAAGACATTCTTTCTCTTATTTCGTTTCATATTGCAACTTCCAATAAGAAAAATATATCATATACATATCATGTA